>NC_060267.1:171884547-171961497 GCF_021613505.1 Equus quagga | reverse complement strand
GTAGCAGTCTCCAGTGCTCTGCCGTGGGAGTGCGGACGTGGCCCTGGGTTTGCAACTTGGCTTGCATTTTCCTGTGGAAATCATGCCACATGCTGGAGTTTGGGCCCAGACCATCTCACACTGGAGATTTTAGCTCAAGGTATATCGCTGTAACATTGTTGCCATCAGAAAAGTACATTTTAGTTCCAAATCAGCTATAGGAACAAATCCCCAGGCAGCGAAGTACCAGCGGTGGCAGCTAGAAGGGTTAAGTAGTGTTAGGTCTTGGCACTTTCGGCGGGGGTCACTTTTTATTCCCATAAAAGAAACCTCCTCCCTTGGTCAGTTAGTGCCCAGGAATACTGGTAGCTGCTCCAGGAACAGACCTCCCTCACCCTGTGTCTGAGACACGATGCTTTTGACACGCACATTCAGGCAAGTCCTAAGTCAGATGGTCTGTATTACCTACCAAAGGTGAAAACTTGCCACTGAGGTTTGGACAATTTATTAGGCATGAATACCCCATTTCTTTCTGGATTTGAACAATTAAATCCAACCAAGAGAGAGTAGTTCTTGCTTTTCCACATGTTTACCTCTTCCTAATACTATCCAGTCATGCAGTTAAATTTCACACAAGAACGTATGTATATATTTTCAGATGGCTGTTCTGGTTTAAATTACAAAATATACATATGTACACGTTTTCATATAAAGGTGATAATGGTGCTCCTCATCAGCTTCTGGGCTGTCCATCTGGAGTCAGCTCATACCTGTAAGACAGTTGGGATCAGACTTGTGTTAGTATTGAGGGTGTGCTATGGCAGCATCAGGACAAGCCCCCTAGTCTAGCCTGCCTGGGCCTCTGTAGGGCCAGGGAACCCATCTCTCTGTAAATTGGCCAGCCAGGGTTAAGGCCAGAGTTTACAGAGGTCCTTTAGGAGAGTCAGATCTGCAGGCAGTTGAGATAATACTCTGTCCCTCTCCTTGATAACCAAAGGAGCTAAGATGTACTGAAAAGGGAGGGACTTGGGAGAGAGATTAGGTGGAACCATCTGAGACACTGTCCTGAGTAGCAGATTAACATGATAAAATGAAGGGTTCACTTACCATTGTGAGAAGCCCTTAATCAGATCTTCTTTTGATAAGTCAATCAGTACCTAAACAACCACAAATAATCAGTTCCCTTCCAAAAAACTGCATTAAATGAAACATTGGGATAAATGGAATTGATCACAAAAATGGCCTCCTTGAGTTTTGGAGTTTTGAGCAGGGGCCGTTTCCTTTGGCTTTCAACATGGAGCCTCTCCAGAAGGACTGTACAGACACTGACCTCAGTGTCCTGGGAAAAGGTGAATTCCTGTTTGGAGTTAAACCTCGGGAATTTATTTATGAATGTTATGGAAAGAGAGAACAACTTGCCTTTACTCATTAACTAATTCGTAATTTTAAGCAAGATACCATAATTATCTCAACTACAAAAATGGGGATAGTATCACCTACTTCATAGAAGCTTTAAAAAGATGAGTATAAGAAGGTGTTTATTAAAATACAACTGCAAAGTATTATACAAATATCATTCTTTTTTGTCTCTTCTTGGCATCTTCCTGAGGATTACATTTCCTCTACTTCTACTTTAAGTAAAATCCCATCACCACAAAAATCTTGACATGATGAGATCCAGAGTTCACACAATGCTGTATTTATCAAAACAATTCTTAATACCATAGATGTTCAAATATTTGTGCAATGATGAATTTGGATAGATTCTCGAGTTTGTTAAAATAGAGTTTATCATATTAATTTGTACATCTATATTGTTTAGTTTCAAGAGTATTTTTAAAAAATCAAACACACATAAAATTAAAAAACCTCCCAATGAGGCTACACCCTCCTTGAGGTCTGTTCTGGTAACAGCCAGACGATCCCATCAGAATTTCTGCAAGGGCGGGTGCCACCAATGAGCTGCAGTTAGAGTACCAGGAGCCCCTCTTGTACTTACTTTTCCTAGCTCCTTCCTTCTGTGTGAGCCAAGTGGCCTACTGTTCTTCACTGCGACGTCTAGTGACCTCTTCTTTACTTCTTCCATGGGAACAAAAAATTCAAATCTTTAAGAAGCAAAAAGTCAGGAAATGAGATTTACATATTTTAATCATTTTTGTTGAAAAGCTAAAGTGTTTCTCCCATTTTCCTACTTTTAAAACAGAAGATGTAGACCACTAAGGGGAGCCATCTAGAATAGTATTGGCTCAGCAGATACTGAGTGCATCATTATTACAGATAATCACTGTCTTGTTATTCACAAACCCTGGAAGTGTCAAGAGGCTGTTTGCCTGAGAAGCGCCTCAGCCCTTTGCTTTCTCTGACTCTGTCCTGGCTGCTGCGCTTTCAGCTGCCCCTTCTCACTCTGAACGGTGCCTTCTCATAGGACCACCTCAACCCCTTTTGAGTTGTTTCTTCTGACCCACTAAGGGGTAGGATGCTGAATAGTTAGGTTTGTTGGAGTTGCATGGAAAATAGTGGCCTCTTCCCTCTTCTGCTTATGGAGTAAGGCAGAGGAATCTTAGTGTACAGGCTTTGTCATGTGTTCACAAGAAGCCTCTAGACTCCTTACTTCCAGGTTTTGGGCGGTTTTTCTGTTTTTCGTTGAGGAAGATTGGTCCTGAGCTAACATCTGTGCCAGTGCTCCTCTATTTTGTTTGTGAGTCGCCACCATAGCAGGGTTGCCAACGAGTGGTGTAGGTCCACACCTGGGAACCAAACCTGGGCCACCAAAGCCGAGTGTGCTGAACTTAACCACTAGGCCATGGGGCTGGCCCATTTTTTTTTTTTAATCTTTTTTAATTAATTTTTTATTGAGTTATAAGTGATATAACATTTTATTAGTTTCAGGTGTATAACATAATGACTTGATATTTGTACATATTGCAAAATGATCACCACAGTAAGTCCAGTTTATATCTGTCACCATACATAGTTACAAAATTTTTTTTCTTGCCATGAGAACTTTCAAGATCCACTCTGCTAGCTACTTTCAAATATGTAATACAGTATCATTAACTATAGTCACCATGCTGTACCTTATAGCCCCAGGACTTATTCATTTTATAAGTGGAAATTTGTACCTTTTGACCCCCTTCACCCATTTTGACCACCCCCCACTCCCTGCATCAGGCAACTACCAGTCTGTTTTCCATATTCATGAGCTTGGTTTTTGGGTTTGGGGTTTTTTTTAGATTCCAAATACAAGTGAGATCATATGGTAATTATCTTTTTCTGTCTGACTTATTTCACTTAGCATGATACCCTCAAGGTCTATACATGTTTCACAAATGGCAAGATTTCAGTTTTTATATCTAAATAATATTCCATTGTGTACATACAGTCACGCATCACTTACTGACAGGAATACATTCTGAGAAATGCATTGTTAGGCAGTTTCCTAGTTGTGTGAACATCATAGAGTGTACTTCCACAAACCTAGATGGTATAGCCTACTACACACCTAGGCTATATGGTACTATCTTGTGGGACCACCTTGTATATGTGGTTCTTTGGTGATTGAAACATCATTATGTGGTGCATGACTGTCCCACATTTTCTTTATCCATTCATCCATCGATGGACACTTAGGTTTTCTCCATTATCTTGGCTGTTGTGAATAATGCTACAGTGAACATGGGTTGCAGATATCTTTTCGGATTAATGTTTTCATTTTATTCAGATAAATACCCAGAAGTGGAATTGCTGGATCATATGGTAGTTCTATTTTTAATTTTTTTGAGGACTCTCCATACTGTTTTCTTTCTTTTTTTTTCTGAGGAAGATTAGCCCTGAGCTAACTACTGTCAATCCTCTTCTTGCTGAGGAAGACTGGACCTGAGCTAACATCCATGCCCATCTTCCTCTACTTTATGTGTGGGACGCCTACCACAGCATGGCTTTTGCCAAGCGGTGCCATGTCTGCACCCAGGATCTGAACCGGTAAACCCTGGGCCGCCGACAAGCGCAACTGCGCCACCGGGCCAGCCCCTCCATACTGTTTTCCATAGTGGCTGCACTACATTTCCACCAGCCATGCACAAGCGTTCCTTTTCTCCACATCCTTGTCAACACTTGTTATTGCTTGTCCTTTTGATAGTAGCCATTCTAACAGGTGTGAGGTGATGTTTCATTGTGTTTTGATTTGCATTTCCGTGCTTATATTAGTGATGTTAAGCACCTCTTCATGTACCTGTTGGCCATCTGTATGTCTTCTCTGGAAAATGTCTATTCAGATACTCTGCTCATTTTTTATTCAGATTGTTTGTTTTTTTGCTATAAATGTATGTATTGTATAAATTCTTTATATATTTTGGATATTAACTCTTTATCAGATATATGATTTGTAAATATTTTCTCCCATTCATTAGGTTGCCTTTTCATTTTGTAGCTGGTTTCTTTTGCTGTGCAAAAGCTTTTTAGTTTGATGTAGTCCCCACTTGTTTATTTTTGCTCTTCTTGCCTTGCTTTTGGAGTCAGATTTAAAAATCCAATGCCTATTGGCTAGCCTGGTGGTGTAGTGGTTAAGTTTGTGCGCTCCACTTCAGTGGCCTGGGTTTGGTGGGTTCATATCCCGGGCATGGACATAAATACCACTCATCAAGCCATGCTGAGGCAGTGTCCCACATACAAAATAGAGGGCACAGATGTTAGCTCAGTGACAATCTTCCTCAAGCAAAAAGAGGAAGAGTGGCAACAGATGTTGGCTCAGGGCCAGTCTTCCTCACCAAAATAAAATTTCAACGCCAAGACTGATGTCAAGAAGCTTACCGCCTATGTTTCCTTCTGAGAGTTTTATGGTTTCAGGTCTTACATTCAAGTCGTTAGTCCATTTTGAGTTGATTTTTGTGTATAGTCTAAGATCATGGTCCAGTTTCCCCAACATCATTTATTGAAGAGACTGTCCTTTCCCCATTGTATATTCTTGGCTCCTTTGTCATAAATTAATTGACCATATATGTGTGAGTTTATTTCTGGGCTGTTTTGTTCTGTTGACCTTTGTGTCTGTTTTTATGCCAATACCATATAGTTTTGATTACTATAGCTTTGTAATATAATTTGAAATCAGGGAGCATGATGCCTCCAGCTTTGTTCTTCTCTCTCAAGGGTCTTTCATGGTTCCATACAAATTGTAGGATTGTTTGTTCTATTTCTGTGAAAAATGCCATTGGAATTTTGATAGGGATTACATTGAGTCTGTAGACTGCTTTGGGTAGTATAGATATTTTTAACAATATTAATTCTTCCAGTTCATGAGCATGAAATATCTTTCCATTTATATGTGTCATCTGCAGTTTCTTTCATTGTTCTATAGTTGTCAATATACAGATCTTTCACCTCCTTGGTTAAATTTATTCCTAGGTATTTTATTCTTTTTGATGCAAGTGTAAATGGGATTTCTCTTGCTGATAGTTCATTATTAGTGTGTAGAAATCCAATAGATTTTTGCATGTTGGTTTTGTATCTTGCAACTTTACTGAATTCATTGATTAGCTGTAACAGTTTTTGGTGGAGCCTTTAAGTTGTTATATATATAATATCATGCCATCTGCAAAAATGAGAGTTTTACTTCTTCCTTTTTGATTTGGATGCCTTTTCTTTCTTTTTCTTCCCTAATTGCACTGGCTAGGACTTCAAATAGTATGTTGAAAAAAAGTGGTGAGAGTGGGCATCCTTATCTAGTTCCTCATCCTAGAGGAAAAATTTGTAACTTTTCACCATTGAGCATGATGTTAGCTGTGGGCTTGTCATGTATGACCTTTATTATGTTGAGGTACATTCCCTCTATTCCCACTTTGTTGACAGTTTTTATCATAAATGGGTGTTGAATTTTGTTAAATGCTTTTTCTGCATCTATTGAGATGATCATATGATTTTTATCCTTCATTTTATTAACATGGTGTATCACACTGATTTGTCAATGTTGAACTATCCTTGCATCCCTGGAATAAATCCCACTTGATCATGGTGTATGATCCTTTAATGTATTGTTGAATTCAGTTTGCTAATATTTTGTTCAGGATTTTTGTATCTATATTCATCAGGGATATTGGCTTGTAATTTTCTTTTCTTGTGGTGTCCTTGTCTGGTTTTGGTATCAGGGTAATGCTGGCCTTGTACAATGAGTTTGGAAGTGTTCCTTCGTACATTTTGGAAGAGTTTGAGAAAGATTGGTATTAATTCTTCTTTGAATGTTTGGTAGAATTCACCAGTGAAGCCGTCTAGTCCTGGACTTTTGTTTATTGGGAAGTTTTTGATTACTGAGTCAATCTCCTTACTAGTAATTGGTCTGTTCAGATTTCCTGTTTCTTCATGATTCAGTCTTGGTAGGTTGTATGGTTCTAGGAACTTACCCATTTCTTCTAGGTCATCCAATTTGCTGGCATATAATTGTTCACAATCCTTTGCATTTCAGTGGTATCAGTTGTAATATCTCCTCTTTCATTTCTGATTTTGTGTCCCCTTCTTTTCTTGATGAGTCTAAGTAAAGGTTTGTCAATTTTGTTTATCTTTTCAAAGAACCAGCTCTTAGTTTCATTGATCTTTTCTATTGTCTTTTAGTCTCTGTTTCATTTTTTTCTGCTCTGATCTTTGTTATTTCCCTCCTTCTGCTAACTTTGGGCTTCATTTGTTCCTTTTCTAGTTCTTGAGGTGTAAAGTTAGGTTGTTTCTTTGGGATTTTTCTTGTTTCCTGATGCAAGCATTTATTGCTGTGAACTTCCCTCTTAGAAACTACTTTTGCTGTATCCCATAAGTTTTTTTTTTTTTTTTAAAGATTTTATTTTTCTCCTTTTTCTCCCCAAAGCCCCCCGGTACATAGTTGTATATTTCGTTGTGGGTCCTTCTAGTTGTGGCATGTGGGATGCTGCCTCAACGTGGCCTGATGTGCAGTGCCATGTCCGCGCCCAGGATTCGAACCAACGAAACACTGGGCCGCCTGCAGCGGAGCGCGCGAACTTAACCACTCGGCCACGGGGCCAGCCCCCTGTATCCCATAAGTTTTATTTCCATTTGTCTTAAGGTATTTTTTTATTTCTCTTTTGATTTCTTCTTTGACCCACTGGTTGTTCAGTAGCATGTTGTTTAATCTTCACATACTTGTGAATTTTTCAGTTTTCTTCTTGTAGTTGATTTCTAGTTTCATCCCATTGTGGTTGGAGAAGATGCTTGATATAATTTTAGTCTTAAGTTTATTAAGACTTGTTTTGTGGCCTAACATCTGATCTATATGGAAAATATTCCATGTGCACTTGAGAAGAATGTGTATCCTGTTGCTTTTCGATATAATGTTCTGTATATACCTGTTAAGTCCATCTGGTCTAATGTGTTGTTTAAGGCCAATATTTCCTCATTGATTTTCTGTCTGGATGATCTATTTATTGATGTAAGTGGGGTTTTAAAGTCCTCTACTATTATTGTATTGCTATTTCTCTCTTTAGGTCTGTTAATATATGCTTTATATTTTTAGGTGCTCCTATGTTAGGTGCATATTTACAAATGTTAGACCCTCTTGTTGGACTGCCCTCTTTATCACTATGTACTGCCCTTCTTTGTCTCTAACTATAGTCTTTATTTTAAAGTCTGTTTGTCTGATAGAAATATAGCTAACCCAGCTTTCTTTTCATTTCCATTTGCATGGAATATCTTTTTCCATCCCTTCACTTTCAGTCTGTGTGTGAAGTGAGTCTTACATTTACATTTCACTTACATCTGAAGTGCATCTCTTGTAGGCAGCATATAGATGGGTCTTGTTTTTTTAGCCATTCAGCCACTCTGTCTTTTGACTAGAGAATTTAGTCCATCTACATTTAAAGTAATTACTGATAGGTATGTACTTATTGCCATTTTGTTATTGTTTTCTGGCTGTCTTGTAGTTCCTCTCTGTTCCTTTCTTCTTATCTTGCTCTCTTCCTTTGTGGTTTGATGACTTCCTTTAGTGGTATGCTTTCTTTAGATTCCTTTCTCTTTCTCCTTTGTTTACCTTACAGGTTTTTGCTTTGTGGTTACCGTTAGGCTTACAAGTAACAACTTATAACAGTCACTTTAAGTTGGTAACAACTTGAGCTTGAACACATTCTAAAGCTCTACATTTTTACCACTCTCTCTGTTTTATGTTTTTGATGTCATATTTTACATCTTTGTATCCTGTGTATCCCTTAACTAATTATTGTAGTTATAATTTTTACTGCTTTCATCTTTTAATCTTAATGCTAGCTTTATAAGTGATTAATCCACCAACTTTACTATATATTTACATTTACCAGTGAGATTTATACTTTCATATGTTTTCTTGTTACTAATTAGCACTCTTTCTTTTCAGCCCAAAGAAGTCCCTTTAACATTTCTTGTAATGCTGACTTAGTGGTGATGAACTCCTTTAGCTTTGCTTGTCTGGAAAACTTTCTCTCTCCTTCAGTTCTGAATGATAACTTTGCTGGGTAGAGTATTCATTGGAAGGTTTTTTCTTTCAGTACTTTGAATATATCATGCCACTCCTTTCTGGGCTGCAAGGATTCTGCTGAAAAATCTGCTGATAGTCTTATGAGGGTTCTTTATACCTAACAAGTTGTTTTTCTCTTGCTGCTTTTAAGATTCTCTCCTTCTCTTTAACTTTTGACATTTTAATTATGTCTTGGTGTGTGTCATGTACTCGCAAGAGGCCTCTGGACTCCTTCCTTTTAGGTTTATTTTTAGGGTGGAGGTTTTCAAGTCTGTCCTCCAGATAAACCAGGCAATTCTGAGAGAGAATTACTAACAGATTAGGTTTGTCACAAATGTCAAACCTCTCCCTCCTATGTTCCCATAGCAATTTTGACATCTTTTTATAATTATGTCAGAGCTTTCTTTGAGGGCAAAGTCTCTTGTGTGGCTCTAGAACATAGGATGGTGCCTGCCATAAAGTGTTCGATAAATGTTTAATGAATAAATTCTCTCTCACCCACATCCTTTCTTGGTATTGATGAACTCAAAGTGTAGCTCTTGAAGGAACATATTAGTTCTTAGATGTGGCCCACTGAGGACTCAGTACAGCTCTTTTAAAATGAGTATTTACTGACTAAGATAAGAGGAAACCAAAATTATCAAGTATAATATCTTCCTAGGCTGGCTAGAAATGTCTTCTCTTAGGATCCTGACGCAGAAGGAAGCGATGATGAGATTCTGATTTCTATACCTTGAGGTTGACTTGAAATCAAGAATAAGAATATCAAATATAAGACTTGCCACTGCAGACCCATCAAAAGCAAGAAATGTGATTGGAATTTGTCTACCAGTCTTGTCCCCAAGGACATGAGTGGACATGCTGGGGGTGGGAGTGGTGGGGGTGGTATTTGTTTCACTTGCCACCTGTGCTTTGTTGCAGGAGGGAAGACAGGCCAAAGAGCTTGGAGCTTTGGAGGAAATTTTAGGTCCTTAGGTTCAAGGTATGTTTATTTTTAACTGCTGCTTTAAAACAGATTCAAAGAAAACATATTTGACCAGATTCTAATCCTTTTACTGCCAAAGAGGCTTCACTTAAAGAGGAGTATGGAACATTTCATAATCAGGAACACTTTAGCCCCTATGGGCAAGAAAATGGGGTAGCTGTTTGGCTAAACTGCCCTGGCAGTCCTTTTGTCCCACTAATGTATAGAAGCCTCAGGAAGGCATAGAGCATGTTGTCCTGTTCCACCCTAGCCATTCCCAGCATCTGGCAGGCTGTCAGGCACTCTGGGAAGGCCAATAGGCCCACTTACGTCTCATCAAACAGAGGTTCCAGGGTCCTCCGTTTCACTGAGGTCTTCTTACGACTTGCCCACCTCCTTTCTGGCAACAAGTAGACACGGACGTAGGGATCAGCTCCACTGATGGTACAGGGTGTCAGGTTTCTGATTTTGTTTCAAAGACATTAAAGAAAGAAAGCCCCTGGTTTTGAAACATTGAAAATACTCATTTGGAGAAAGCTGTAGTTTGCCACTCAGATCTAGATGGCCTTGAAGATAAAAATGCCCTGTAGTCTAGATGACCAAAAAAGCAAAAGACTGCAGAATTTGGAGGACAAAACATTAGATACATGGTTTTGAAAACACGCATTTTTGTAAAGTCTGGAGCAAATACTTTCCATCTAAAGGAAGTTGGAGATTCCCACTTGAGAAAATGTACTGGCTCCCAGCCACCCTAGACAGGTTTGCAGTGGTGTCTGAACAAAGCCCTTGGCTCTGGAGCCCATCAGCACTGTTGAGGATCTTGTCACTCACAGCATGCAGGCCTTCAAACCTCACTCCTTCCCAGTCTATTTACTTGTCTACTTTAGGGCCATCCACCCCTGCCATTGCTCCAAGTACCCCTACTCTGGTTTTTGGCCACTTAATCCTCCCAAAGGACCTTTCCTGGCCCCAGCATCCCTTTACCTGCAGCCATTGATTAGCACACTGAGGCAGCGCCGCAGACTCACGTAGCGCACTGTGAGCTGAATCTCACCCAGCCCCCGCTGCCTGAGATCCCCGCCTCTGTAAAGAAAGAGCTTGTCACTTCTCTTGCCATTACCAGCGTTGGCCTCTCCCCACATCCCCAAGACAGACGCATGGCCTGCTTTAGGAACGCAGAGCCATGTGGGTTAATAAAATAATTCTCAGTAGGTCCCTTTCAGTTAGAAGTCAGTTCCTCACAGCACTCATGTATGATTATCCTACTTCACAGTAGGAAAAGCATGAACCCGGGCGTGGGATCTGCCTTTATACCACGGTTTCATGTGGGACCTTAGGTGAGTCGTTTGACCTTTATGATAGTAAGTTATTGTGAAGATAAAATTAATCAAATACAGTCATGCATTGCTTAACAGGGATATGTTCTTAGAAGTGCATTGTTAGGCGATTTTGTCATTGTATGAACATCATAGGGTGTGTTCACACAAACCTAGATGAAATAGCCTACTACATACCTAGGCTGTACAGTACGAATCTTATGGGACCACTGTCATATCTGTGGTCCGTTGTTGACCGGAACGTCATTACACAGCAGATGACGGTAACATGCTAAGCCCATAGTAAACAATAAATGGCAGCCACTTATTACATAATTCCACATTCTAAGCTTTCCATATCATCCCAGTAGACTTTAGAATTCAGGAAATATCTCTGCCGTAAGGAACTTTAACAACCAAAGTCGAGCATCTGTTTTACAGTTGGTAGGTAGCTAGAGCCACACCAGACTGTTTGGGGTACAAGCAAACCCTTTCTCTCCCCATCTTGTGTTCTTTCTGCCACATCGTGCTGCCTCTCGTGGAGCCATTTTGTGAAAAAACAGAACTTGCACGGAAAAGAAAGTTAGCTACTTTTCCACCCAGGGAGGTATTTTTCATGCAGGTGATTTTAGAAAAGATTAAGCAGAGAGGTGCATACTCAATGTTGAGGCTGATATCTGTCAGGTCAAAGCAGGAAGAGGCCAGGGAGTTGAGCGAGGACATGCTGGGAGCCAGCCTCTTGGGCGGCCATGCGAATGGGGAGGCAGGGCATTTCATGGGTCTGGGTGACTTGATGGGCCCTGGCGAGTGGGGGCCTGGGACAGTCAGGAAGATGGTGGCCGAACTCTTCTTCTCCCCCTTGGGCTCACAGAACCCTTTGGCACTGTCCTTGCCTTTGGCCTCTGGGCCTGTCTCTTGGGGTGTGGGCTCGGTGGCAGCAGTGGTGGCACTGGTGGTTGTCGTGGTGCACTTGGAGGCTTCCTTGGTATCAGAAGCAGGGTCTGGGGGGCATGGCAGATCTGTAGGGCCCTCTCCCTGGGGTGGGGCTTTGGGGCCCTGGTTGGTGGCCACCTTCTTAATGAACAGAGGGCCTTTCTTTAGGGCTTCATGTCCTGTGTATGGGCTCCCCAGCTCTCGTTCTTCCACACGCAGGAACTGCAAGCAGACGACAGGGTTGTTTATAGGCTGGGCCCACCTCTTCCACTTTCTCCTCCTCTGCTCTCACATTAACCTCTGGGAAATGGTTCCTTCTCCTCTTTTCTGGAAGGAATAGTTTTCTCAAAACTCAGTTCCTTCCTGACTGCCTAATCCATAGATTCTTCCCCCTAGACCATATCTTCCTTAACCTCTCTTGGCCCCTGGCCCCCTCTGACCAATGCTTCTCTGTCTTTTCCCTTCCTCTTGCCTCACTAGTGGGTCTTCATGAAGACTCAGTCCTGGCCCCCTTCTCTCTCTGTAGTCGCACCAGCTGCTGGAGTCTCATAGCATGCACTTTCCCTCTGTGCAGGGGACTCCCAGATCTACACCTCCAGTCTTGCCCTCACCTTAAGCTTCACATATGTTACCAGCTGCTTTCTGGATATGGTCATTTCCAGCTGTCACCTCATTCACCATTGCTTTCTCTAAAATGTGTTTCCTATACAGACACATCCCTGGGCTCCTAGCACCAGAGTTTCAAACCTCGGCCATTGTGTTTCTCCTTCCCCCTTTCCCCTCAGTCATCAATTATCAAGAGCCTTCCTAGGGACTTTCATTTCCAGTAATATGGCGGGCAGAATATTCTAAAAAACCTCTTGTTAGGAATGCCCAACAAAATGAACAAACATCCTTTTAAATGCATAGCCAAATTCACAAGAAAGTAAAAAAAATCTCTAGGGTTTCAAAAGAAAGAGAACTGAAAAATAAAGGTTAATCTTTCCTAGGGTCATTTATCAACCTTGGAATCTAGGGGTTAGGAGAAGAGGCCTTGGGTGGATGTGAGGCTGGGGGTTGGAGCAGGACCCACGAGGGTGGGATCTCTGTAGTGAAGAAGTCATCCAGGATAAATGTTCCACTCTCCAGCAAAGACTGATGACAAGAAATGTGTCTGTCTCAGCCTATACTCTGGTTGGGAGGAAATAAAGTCTTTGTTGAGAATATGGCGCCTTATAGGCCTGTCTCATAGGAATTTTGGGTTCATATTTATACTACCTGTAGGGTCTTGAAACCCAAAGTTAAAAAATTAACATAAAAATGGACCAAGTTTATAATGCCCCTGAGGTACTCAGTTGCAGTGAAAGCAGAACCTCTTTGGTAGTGAACCACCTCAATCCAGGTCACAAAAGAACACTGAACACGTGTTTGCAATCCAAGTTACCAAACTCAGAAATGAGTAACCATGGAAAAGCATCAGCAGATACAACAAACATCAAAGTTTAACTCCCAAGATCTTCAGATAATAGAATTAACAGACATATATTATAACATAAGTATTTTTAAATGATTAAAGATGGAGTAGAAACAGGAGAAGATAATAAAACACAATGAAAAAAGACAAGGTGGATTTGGAAAAGAAAATCAGAAATGAAAAACAGCCTTTGAAATAAAAACCATGAACAGGTTAAACAGCTGATTAGGCATAACCAAAGAAAGAATTAGTGGTCTGGAAGACAGATCTGAGGAAATTAGGATGGGCCCCAAGAGATAAAGAGATGGAAAAGATGAAGGTGAGGTCAGGTCAAGACATGGAGGAGATGATGAGACGGTCCAGCATAGAAGAGGTTCTAGAAGGAAGGATTAAAAGAATGAGAGAGGCAATATTTGAAGAGAGAGTGGCTGACAATATTCCACAATTCATGAAAAATATGAATCCATCTCCTAGCTTCTTCCCAACACAGAGCAGATACTTAATGCAGGGCAATCCACCTTGCTCCATAGCCAGAGCTCCACCCCCACCCACACTGGGGGACAGGGGAGATATTTACCCGAAGCACCAGCCTCATGGAGATGAGGCTTTCCAGGCCTGAATGGTCCAGCTGAAAGCGCTGCTCCAGGGTAAGGTCTGCACAGGGTAGAATCTGGCACAGGGGGACCTCCAGCACTCCCAGAGCACACTCCTGGTCATCGTCAAGCACCTGGACAGTGGGCCAGTCACAAAACAAGAGGATAACCAAGCCCCACCCCCCCCCCCCCCCACTCTCTGGGTCCCAGCCAATTCTGAGTTCACTTCAGTAAGTATGTACTATGCTTCTACTGGCCTCTTGTCCTGTTCTGAAAACTGGGAATGGCACCAGGCCTAGTCCCTGCCTTTAGTCAAGGGAAGAGAGTAACTCAGGGTAGAGGCAATTATGATGCCCAGGGCCAGGGGGGCTTTAGGGACTGATGAGCTCTGCTGCTCCATGCTGGGACATCCAGACAGGGCTGAGGGCCCCGAAAGATCCCAGTCCTTCCGCTTGTTGGTCATGAGATCTCAGACAAGCCATTGTGGGAGCTTCTTTGCTCATGTGTAAAATGAAGATATCTCTGTCCACAGATCTTTTGTGAAAACTAAATATCTTCTTTTAGAAAGCACATCATCATTAATGTCCTGGGTAGATTCCAACACAGGTCACTCTGGGTGCTATGTTCCAGCTGGGAAGACTCTTGCAGAGAGAGCCAAGGGACTTGAGGATTGTCATTTCATGGCCTCTCACTCAGTGACCTTGGGCACAGCCTCATGAAGATGCGGGGCCTCAGTATCCTGTCCCTCACGGAAGGGGCTGACTGTACTGCCAGGAGAACCTGCTCAAGGTGCACTTCGAGCTCCCACCCTTCCCGGCTTCGACACCGCTTAGCTCTGTTCCAAGAGCCCAACTTGAAGCAAACCTTCAGATGCAGCTGCTCCGCTGCCACGTTCTGCACAAAGAAGGAGAACACCTGGCTCCACACAGGGTCCTTGCTGTGGGGACAGGTCTGGGGACGGAAGAGGGAGAGATGATTGAAGGGGGTTGGGCAGAGTAGGATACTGCCACCCTCTCCTCCCATTCTGACCACCGGTACCCTGGGGAGCCCACTGTCTGCCCAGGCCATGCCCTCTACAGCTTGTGGGAAGCTCTCGGGCAGGGCAGCCAGACTCAAAGGCAAGGAGAGGTTTGCCAGGAAGCTTTACAGGGGCTGAAAACCATGCTTGCATTAGAGCTTGCTTCCAGGGGAGGGGTCAGCAGGATTTCTGCTGCTGGACTGAGAAACTTGGTGGGTGGTGAGAAGGACACAGGGCTTAGAGCTGTCTAAGCTTGAACCCTAGTTCTCCTGCTTGCCAGCATGTGCCCTTGGGCAAGTCACTGATTTGACCTGCAGATTCTTGAACTATGAAACTATTTTGCCTACTAGGCCCTAAGGGCAAAGCAAATTCCCCATTTCCTTATTCCATGGCCACTCACTAAGCTATCTTACCTTGCTTGTGTGTGTCTTCTTGCCTACAGATAACTTGACATAGGAAGAAGGGTCTCTGCTGACCTTATTCTGTGAGGGGGCAAATCCACAGTGAAGGTGGCACCATCAGTGTCAGCTTGAGACACCACCCTCCCACCCCCTATCCCACCTCCCAACCCCCAGGAGCATCAGTGGGACCTGGGGCCAGCCAATTGCTTCCCTTTGAGAGATGGCTACCCAGGTGCACCCAGGACCCCTGGGCTGCCATCACTGTGCAAGCAACAGGGCAAGGCTGACCCCAGGGGGAGGTTCCAACTTAAAGACAGGAGGTCTGAGCCGGCCGGCTGGGCACAGGCTCTTGTTCCCTGGAGCTGTAGAGACAGAGAGGGTGGAGTCAAGTTCTGGCTCCTCCCTTAGCTATGTGACCCAGGCACTTAACCTTCTGGGTCCTATTTGTAAAATGGCAATAGAAACAGACACACAGTCATCATGGTACTTGGGCATAACAAACGTGGGATGAGTTGCCAAGTTTGATGCCTGACACACACTGGCCTCAGTGAATGGCAGCGCCTGCCATGCCCAGGCTATGTGCGCACAGCTTGGCGCTCAGAAGACACCGGGCTCGGTTACTCTGGGGAAAAGGAGCCGTGACTTGCTCTTACTCAAGTTTTCAGCCACACACACCTTGGCAAATCTGGAGAGTTTTTTGGCTCGATATTCGCCATTCAGGTAGTCAAAAGGGTTTCTCTGCAGCACAAAAAGAATAGGGTAAGTGAGCAGCACAACATTTGTAAATGTCCATTTTTAATTGGACCTTTGAAAGGGATGGGCACAAGGCAGGGTGTGTGTGGCACTCTGGCCATGTCACCACTCACCGGCAGGTTGCAGGCGCTCTCCAAGAAGACCACAAGGATGGCAGTGGACAGGCCACCATGGTCCTACAAGAAGACACAGACCCTCACTGGGTGCCCCAGCAGCAGGAGACACAGATTGGTTTTGGAGAAGCCTGTCTGTGGCCAAAGGAAGCCAACCAGCCCTTGCTCTCCAGCCTAGCCATCAGCTCCCTCACCACCTATCTTTTTTGTTGAGGCTGTGAATGCAACTGCAGCATGACAAATTCAAGTCAGACACAAGGGTGGATTTTCCCTATGAACTAGGCTGATGGGCACTAAGAGAGCTTTGAAGGATCCCATCTTCCCTGAAGATGGCTGAGATGCTGAGAGGCCATCTGCTGAGATCAGGAGCTGCAGTGTGTGGAGACAAGGGCTGAGGGACATGTCCTCCAGAGGGTGGGGCTGGCCAGAGGACTCTCTGAGCAAGATCTGGGGGCTTCATCTCCCTCCACAGGCACAGCCCACACACAGACCAGTCCTGCCACAAGTCCCCACCCCCACCTTTCTGCTAGGGAGCCCCAACACCCTGCACTCACCTCAGTCAGAGCTTCCGGGTCAGCGATCAGTGACAGCCACTCCAGCCGCAGGTGCAGCCGCCCGCTGGTTGTGTTGTTCAAGACAAACCACTGCAGGGAGAGCAGGGAGAGGAAAGCTTGGGGAAGGGGCCAGGGAGATGCTACTGACCCTCTGCAGGCAGCTCAGTTCTGGCACCAGGTGGGGCCCAGACAGGTGGCTTGAGGGACGGGGAGTGGAGGTTTTATGGAAGTGCTATGCTTTGGGATGGAAAACACTCCTACTCAGGTCTTACCCATCCCAGCCTGTCCTCTCTGTAACGTGACCACCTCCTGCTAGAGGTCCTTGGTCTGGGGGCATTTCCAGGGAAGCTCTTCCAACCAAGGCCCTGGCAGGTTCCCTGGGCCCATCTGTGCCTCACCCAGCTCTTGCGCCTGAGGACAGGCATGTGTGGCTCAGCACAGAATGGCCTATTTCATAGGACTAGCTGAGCTGAAGGAGCCTGCCAGAGCTGTCCACGGGGAGGGGGTTGCAGGCACCAACTCTACCTCATCCACCACTCTGTTCGTCATGACGTCCCCGAGGCAGATCTGTAGGCTGGAATACACAGGGAGCGAGGGGTCAGCCCAGCTCAGAGAAGGCAAGAAGCAGAGGGCGTGGAGGCCCAACTTGGAAGCCATTTTCAGATATCTGAGTGGGGCCTTCAAGATAGAGGATCTTATTTATCCCAAGGAGCCAATGGGAGACCACTTTCAGCTCAGGCACTGGAAGGACTGTCTGATCATCAGAGCTGCTCCCATTGGGCATGCTGCCTGGGGAGGGAGGTGGCTCCGATCCCCAGAGGAGAATAAGCAGATGCTGCTGGACACATCAGCTCTGGATTTCTAAATGGCAGTGCTACTGGTATTTTGAGTGAGATGATTCTTCATTGTGCAAAACTGCCCATGCATTGCAGGAATTTAGCTTCCCTGTCCTGTGCCCTCTAAATGCCCGTGGCCACCACCTCCTGCAGTCATTGTAACAACCCCAAATGCCCCTCCATTTCCAAAACTGCCCAGATGCCCTGCGTGCAAAGAGATAGCCCCCACATTCACAGCATGCCTCCCATCTACCCTGACCCAAGCCCAAACGGAAGGTCCTGACAGCCAGAGGGGAAATTAATTTCATGTAACTGTTGGGAATGTGCTTGAGCTCCAAACACACTTGAAATCAGTTACATAAAACATAAACCACAAACCACACTTCTAATCTGCAACATTACAAAAACTGCAACTTTTCTCATTAAGATGAAAAATAATAAGCCACCTCTGGTGGTGAGCTGTTTCTCAGGCTGTCTGATTGGGCCCTTCCCACTCTGTTTTCTTTCTGCTTTTTAAAATTACATGTTCACAGAAACAAGCTAAACAGTACAAGAGTATGAAGATTTGGATAAACTCTTTTCCGTCCCCTAATCTCAGCCCTCCAAGATGAGCAGTGTGGACGGCCTGCTGTGTAGCTTCCGTGCCTTTCTCGGTGCTTACACAAACACATGCACACACAAGGGTCCTCCCTGGAAAGACGATCAAACTGCACAGGTCACTCCCAGATGCTTTCCCCTGCTTACTAATATGTCAGGGACCTCCCCCAGGTCAACACACACGCATCCTGCCCATCGTGTGTAACAGCTGCTGAATATTCTGTAGTTTGGCAGCGGCAAATTTATTCAAGCTTTCAACCAGTGTCCTCTGAGCTGGACATTCATGCTGTTTCCAGCTTTTGTTCTGCCACCACAGACACTTCTGTGATAAACAGTTCAGGCACAGTGCTTTTATTCTATAGGGGATACCTGCCTGGAAAGGGGACTGCCGGACCAAAAGACCTGTAAATTTGAAGTTTGATGGCCAGCCCCACCCCGGCCATTCTGTCCTCCCTCAGCCCTGACGTTCTGTGCTCCAGCCCAGCAGGAGCGCCCAGGGCTCTCTGCACTGGGCACCTGGCCATCTGTGCCAGCCTTGCCCCCTGCCTTCTGCTCCAAAGGGGAACTCTGGGTACACTACCAGGAGCACAGAAAGCAGAGCCCATGGTGCACAAACTGTGGGGACCTCTCTGTTCCCCCAGGGCCCAACTCAGGGCTGGGGTCTCAGGAGACATCTGGGAAGGAGGTTTGTGGCAGGAACGTGGAATGATGGGGCGGGTTGCCTGGCATGGTACTGTCAGAAGAGGGCTGCAGGTCACTGAGCAGTGGAAGCAGAGGTACCTGTGCCCCAAGGCCTGGCCCAGCTCCTCCCGGCCCAGCTCAGCCCTCCTCCTCACCTGCCCAGGAAGTCATCCTTATCAGGGTCCTCGTCATACAGGTCCACCTCCAGGTCCTGCCCAGGGACTTCATACACTATGAACTAGAAGGAAAGAGGGGTGACGTGACCCGCACACCACAACAGCCGATGAAGAGAGATCAAACGTGACCCAGGAAAGCCAAGTTCCAGCTCCACCACCTGCAAGCTCTGAGTCCTGGGCAGCTTCCTGCCCCTCTCAGCGCCCGGAGAACCCCACGTATAAGAGGGAGTGGACCCCTCCCCTGCAGGTGGCGAAGCTCAGAGCCACGTGCCAGCCCACGGCAGGGGGTGCTCAGGGGACACGGCTGCTGAGTGTTCTGCAGGGGCCTGACAGCTTCCAGAACACTCAGCAGGCTGGGGGGCCTCCCCTCACATGGTGGGGTTGCGGCTGAACTGAAGGAGGAACGTCTGGCCCCAGCAGGGAGGCTGAGAGGACTTGGGAGAACTGCCTTCGAGGTTCTCTCTTTCCTTTGATTTGAAAACTTCCAGCAAAGCTGACTGGTGGGGAAAGGCAGTGGGAATTCACCTACTAGCTGTCCCTCCAACGGGGCCAGAGCAGCTCACCTCTGGAATCCTGGTGGATACGGGAAGCAGGAGTTACACACACCTGTCTGCCTGTCCCCAGAGCCCACTCCTCTGGCCCAGTGTCACCCCAAGGGTATGTGAGGACGATGAGGGAAGGCCCGCCCTTGTCCGTGCCCAGCACAACCCAGAGAGGAGCCCAGAGGGCATGGAGAGCAGCCAGGAACAGCTGAGGAGACCCTCACCTCAAACACCTCGTTCCAGGCGGGGTTCAGGTTCTTGTAGATGGTCCTGCTCCGGAAATGCTGCAGGCCAATGCTCACCTTGGCATAGGGGTCTGACTTGCCTCGGATCCCCAGGAAGTTGTCCTTCTGGGCCAGCTTCTCCGCCTCCAGCAAGTGGACTCTGATCACTCCCTGGAAATTGTCCCAGCATGGAGGTCACAGCTGCTTCCTGGGCCATGCCAGCCCGCAAGGCCCGCAACATCAGAGCCAAGGCCTTCAGACATCACCCCGGCCCCATCTGACCCTCTCTGTGGTCTCGATGGGGAGAAAGAAGCCAGAGACGGCTGTCTCCTGGCCAAGGCCACGCAGCAAGTGATGGCACGGCACAGGGCTCTGTCCACCGCATCGCATTCCTGGCCTTCACCACCCTCCCTGCCTCCAACCTGTCACCTGAATGGCTTATTCAGCTGCAGCTATTTTCTCCTCCTGTGCCAACAAGCACCCCACCTGAGGAGCCTGCCGTCTTTGTTCCAGCCCCTGTCTGTAACCTGCATGTAGACTGAGTTGCACTGGACGCACACCTGTGGGCACTGCCTGCTGCTGGCAGTGGGTCCCCGGGCTCACAAAGGCCCTGGCCCCAAGTCTCACCCCACTCCCCATACTCTGCGCTGTCATGGGCAGAACAGAGCACAAGACTCGGGAAAAACACAGTTCACGGGGCTAGTAGGCCTCCTGCCTAGAACTATTTGTTGTTGTTGTTGTTTTTGTTTCCTCGGAGGAAGATTAGCCCTGAGCTAACCGCTGCCAATCCTCCTCTTTTTGCTGAGGAAGACTGGCCCTGAGCTAACATCCGTGCCCATCTTCCTCTGCTTTCTATGTGGGACGCCTGGCACAGCATGGCTTGACAAGCAGTGCCATGTCCCAACCCGGGATCTGAACCGGCGAACCCCGGGCCGCTGAAGCGGAACGTGCGCACTTAACTGCTGTGCCACCGGGCTGGCCCCTATTTTTTTTTGAATATCAGTAAATACACACGCATTTGCCCTTTGACCCAGCAATCCCACTTGTAGAAAGCCATCCTAAAGGCAGAGTGGCAAAAATATAAAAAGACACATACAATGCTATTCATGACAGCACTACTTGAAACAGCAAAAGACCAGACACAACTCATCCATGCATCCGTGGACAACTGGTTAAATAAACTACAGCACATTCACACTGTGGGGTACGATGCAGCTGTAAGAAAATGAGGGAGGAGGGGCTCCATCCGCCCCGTCAGGAAGTGATCCCCGTGACACAGGAAGTGATAAAAGCCAAGTGGGGAGAAATGCAGTGTCCTGCCGTCCAAGAGCGAGGATGTGACCGTAATCAAATATGCACGCACACGCCCACATGTGTGCGTCCACTCACGTCTGAAAACAGTGGGAATACCGGAAGGATAAGACATTACTTACGGGGGGAGGGCGGAGACGAGGTGAGGGAACAAGGGGTAGAAGCCAGATGCCTAAAAATACAACTTGTTTTTCCTATTGCACTTTGGAAGTGTGCAAATATTTTACATGATTGTAAAAGGAACTTAAGGAAAGCTTAAACCCTGGAAATAGAAAATGGTATGAAACAAATCACTGTAAATATTCATGGCCAGTTGTGTCACAAACACACAGAGAGGAACTATTCCAAGTGAGTTTAAATCGCAGCAACCTGACGGGACCTCTGTGCTGGGATATGCCATGGGGGCAGAATGCTGTCAGTGGTGGTGATGTGGGTGAGGGCGCTGCACTGTTATTCTGAGACTACCCAGCATGCAGAGTGGGATAAAGCCGATGCATCACCGGAGGGCTGAGGGATGTGCTGCTGCCCGGCTGGCCTGGGCGTCACCCCCATGTGGCCTGAGCAGACCAATGCCTCACAGCTGGTGTGGGTGGTGAACATGGGCGTCTTCCCTGATCCTGAGGCCCTGACTCCCAGCCCTGCAGGGCTCAGGCCCATGTGGCTTCCTCAGGGGCCTCCTGAGGCAGGCCCAGGATGGGCGAGGGCAGCGGGGCCGAGCACCCAAGGAAGCCCTGCATCCTAGCTTGACCAAGCACTGTCCTTCCCAGGCAACCCTAAGGATTCTCCCCACCCCTAAGTGACGGAGTCAGGAGCCTCATGTCCCTGAAGGGAGGATGGGAAGCTCCTGGAGGTTCCTGGGGGGAAGGTGACTGCCCATAGTCCCCAACACAGGCCACATGGGCGGACGAAGACCCAGGGAGGAATGCCACCTGGACTTTGCCCCTCCCCAGAGGGTGACCTTGGGCAAGTCATTCAACCTTCCCGAGACTCAGTCTTGGCCCTATAAAATGGGGATGCCACGCCCTCACAGGGCGGAAGTAAGGACTGCCATCTGGGAGTACACAACCCCACCAGCTCGTCTGTCCCTCTACTCTGGGCCCGGCGCGGTGGCCAGTGCAGGTACTCACACAGGGCAGAGGGAAGCGCAGGTTGGTCACGTCTAGCCCCTTCTTCACGGGCACAGTCACGCGGTTGGGCAGCACCAGGTGGGCGGCAATGAGGTCCTCCAGCAGGCTGTCTGACACCTCGCTGGGGAGAGCAGGCACCACCAGCTGTGGAGGGGTGGCTCTCCCTCCCCCAGGCCACCTGCCTCCACCCATCTCTGGAGCTGGACCCAGGAGCAGAGCCTGCTGTGGTGTCCCCACCCGGGAGAGAGCAGCCCTGGCCCCAGCCTGCCTGGAGGGGGAGCACTGGGGTCTACATTTGACGGCCCGGCTCCCCCAGTCCTGCTTTGTCCTCTGAGGCATCACGGCAAGGCAGCAGGGAGTGCTGACCTGGAGCCTGTGTTAGAATCTCAGCTCCACGCCCCACGAACTGTGGGCCTCAGGTAAGTCACTAACCTTGATGGACCTGCTTCCTCGTCTCTAAAATAGGATAATCACGCCTGCCTCCTAGGTTGTTATGACGGTGAGTTCACGGTAAATGTTAGGTAAGTGGTTGCTGTCATGGCCCTTCCACGCCCTGACATCGTATCAGAGTTCCCTTTGTTTACTGCCTGACTCCATCTCCCCAGTAAGGGAGCAGGGACAGGGCCTACAACAACATGGGCACACAGCTGGTGCTCAGTAAATATTTTTTGAATGAAAGAATGCATGACTGGATTCTCTGCATCCAGGGGCCGAGGTCAGTGGAATGTCCCCAGTGAGCGAGCAAGTGGTCCTCCTCGCAAGTGGGCAGCAGCTGTCTGAGCCTGGCAAGCCAGCCACCCTGGCTGGTCCAACTGTCCCTCTCTCCTGGGGAGGAGTGTCCACATGCGGCTGGAGTCCTTCTCTGTTCCTCTCGGTGTTGCAGGTAGCCCCAGGAAGGTGGGGTTTCCCAGCCCAGCTCCTCCTCACTGGCCTCTGCTGTGACAGCCACTCCCCCTCACATGTGTATCTGATGCCATGGTCAGGAGAGGCCACGTGGGCCTCTCCCCACATACTTGGGAGGGGGTAGAGTGAGGACAAAAGGAGGACACTTGTGTGTGTCTACACCCACTGTGTCACCCCCACACCCACCGTGGTGTTTTCCCAGGGACCCCAAGATAGAGGAGCCAGGCTCCCCTGTTATTGAGGAAGAGCCCAGAGAGGTGAAGTAACTTGTCCAAAGATACAGTTGCTAAGCAACAGAGCCAGAAGCCTGGTCCAGCTGGGTCTGGTTCCAGAACTCATGCTGTCATCAGGCCTGCTGCTCACCTCTCACCCACAACTCCCCTGCTCACCCGCAACGTGTGTGTTCTGGGTGCAGCGCCTGCCCACAGAGGCCACGCAACACTGTTGCCTCCCACTCCCACTCCGAACACCGACACTCCTCCTCTCGGGGGGAGGCCTTGGTGCCCGTCCCAACTCCTCACACATGGAGCGGGGAGGGGGCCACAGCCAGGGTGCAGCTCTGGGCCCTGACTGCACAGCCCGGAGGGCCCCATGGGTAGCATCTGCCTGGCGGCTCTCAGGGCACTTACTTGATTCCTGGCGCATCCAGCAGGTTGGTCAGGCCCGTCCAGTTGATCTGAAGGTGCTGCAGGGGCAGAGGGAGACTGTCAGGCTGGAGGGAGCCAGAAGCCCAGGGCTGAGAACCCTCTGCAGGGGAGTCAGGCAGGTGAGGCGCCTCCCAGGCCTGCTCGGGCCTCGGCTCAGGATGGGCCGGGACCACCACAGGAGTGGGCCAGCACCCAGGGCACAGGCCGGCCTGGACTCAGAGAGGTCTGAGCTATGGCCTCCTCACCACCTCAGACTACCTGTGTGACCTCAGCAAGCCAGTTCTCTGAGTTGTTTCCAGGTCTTGGGGAGAGCAAGTGGCCTTAGATTGAGAAGACAAGGATTTGCAAGTGCCCAGGTCCAGGGGGCTCAAGCAGTGTCCACTCTTGGGCTCAAAGCCAGCGCCTGGGCCAGTGGGTGAGGGCTTCCTCACAGGGAGTGGCAGTCCTGCCCTCGCCCCTGGACTCACCGGCTTTTGAAGGAAGAACATCGTCACGGCTCCCACGAAGGGCTTGTCCACCAGGAGGGGCTCCAGGATGACCCGCAGCGTGCCTTGCAACTGCACAGGTACAGAGGCTAGTGAGGGACCTTGGCCTCCCTTCCTCCTGCACCTGCTGCACTCAACTGAGGCCACTGCTGTCTCATTCAGGCCCCTGCCACCCCCAAATGTCAGGCCACCTGCTGTCATGGCAGGGACTGCACTCGGGGAACCGAAGCCTGCACATGGCTGCCACCCCTTTGCCAGGTACTCAGGGGCCATGAGCTGGCCCTCACTGCCGTCCACTGCCACGCGGGCCTGCAGCCCTGCCCACATTTGCGGCTGGCCCGGCCAGCAGGGACCCAGGAGTGCCTTCCAGCTCCAGCTCCGCTCCTCCACTCCTGCCGCCAGATACTTCTCCTCGACTCACTCAGTTTCCAAGCACCGGCTCTGCATCGCTCCATAACAGAACCTCTCCGTGCCCCAGGCAGCCGAAGCCTCTGCGGGGACTTTACACACAGGCAGGCGTGGGGTGGCGCTTTGGGGCTGCGCAGCAGGTTGGTGAAGCTCAGCTACCACTCCCTGGCCATGGGACCTCGGGCCTGGAGTCCCCTGCTCATTACCAGCATCTGTGTTTGGTGTCATCATCCCCATCCACAGCCTGCTCCCCACTGCCCTGACCCCCACCCTGGGGCAGGAATGGGGGAGCAGGGGCAGTCCCTCCGGGCTCCACCCACCTGGATCCCGTTCACACCAGCCTGTATCTTCTGCAGCTCCACACTGATCTCGCAGTCCCCGATGTAGCTGAAAGTGGGAAGGGAGAAGGAAGGTGGAGAGGAGGGATGGGTCCACCACTCAGAGAGGTCAGGAAACTCGCCCAGTGTCACCCAGCCCAAACCCAGGTGGCCGGCCAACAAGCCTGAGCCCTGCATCACCTCCCTACCAGCCTCGGGCTCTCTGGGTTCTGTGCAGACACTGACCAGGCCCAGACTCTGGGAGGCAGCCCCCCAGCTCCCTGCCCCCAGGTGCCCCCTGCACACCCTCACCTCTGCTCAAGAGGGCAGTGACTCTGGGCAACACCTCGCCCCATGACACCCCACAGATGCAAAGGAGGGGCTCTTGGTGAACACACTGCCCACTCCTCCTGTCTCTTCCCCGAGAACACGGGGCAGCCACCCCCACCCCGCTCACGTCCAGCCATTCCCCTAGTCACTGCTGGCTGGTGGAGATGGGCAAGGGGAACAAGGGCTCAGAGCTGGAGTCCAGCTGGGGGCTGTTGCCACAATTGGGCACAGGGAGCCTAGGCTGATGCCCTTGAGGGTAAAGATCAGGAGACCCTGTCAAAGGACTGAAGGAAAAGACTAAAGGAGGGAAAGGGCGGCCCCCAAATGCTTGTGGGGGCCCCAGGGGCTGCCTGAGCTGATTGGGAGCTGCGTGGGTGGGCTGGATGACCCTGACATGCCCCAACTAGTCATACAAGGATCTTGTGGCAGAGCCTTGGGGCCAGGAGTGCCCAATAGCCATCACCATCCCAACACTCTTGAGACCAGCCCCCAAATAGGGTTGGGTGTTCCCAGAGCCGACTCCTGTCTTCCCAATGAGCTCTCAGTGCCAGCCTCTGGGCTAAGGACAGGAAGTATGAGACATTAGAAAGGAACGGCAACATTCTGGAACTTCAGGAGTTGATCTTTAGTCCTTTAAAATACAAATCTCACCACCTCCAGGAAGACTTCCTAGATTGAATCTCTCTTCTCTCCAACTCAAGCCTATTACAAACCTCATTCTAAAGAGGAGCCCTTGCCCAGCCCACTGAACTAGTCACTCATGTGCCTTTGCATCCTTGAGTTTTTCTGAAGTGCCGCAGAGCCCAGTTCTCCCACTGGTCTCTCACAGTCTGTGCCTGGAGCTCCTTGGGCCTCCCCACACCTTCTTGTCACACTTGCTCCCTCTTGCTCCATCCCCTCTGAGGCAGCTGGTCTGACTTTCCAGGTGACCTGGCCCTGGCCTCCCAGAAAGCTCTGCTGCCTGGGCCTTGGTGCCAAAGTATGTGGTGCCTGGGCTGATGGGAGAAGCCAGGCCTGGACTGAGGGGTCAGCCAGCCATGGCTCCCCTGGACCATCCATCCTCCTGACACTCCTCCCCGTCCCGAGCAGGGACCTCGTGCTGCAGCCTGGGGCGGGGGGTATGTGTGCTGTGAGGAGCTTTCATACCCAAATTAGAGTGTATGTATGCTACTCCATCTTCAAACTGGCGGTGCCCACAGTGTCCCCTGCACCCCACACCGGCCCCAGGGCACGCGGGCTCACCATATCTGCAAGTCCAGGACCACCTGTCTCCGGTTGTGCTTGTTGGTGTGCGCCTTGACTCCGTTGACCCTGGGGCACTGGGAGAGATGCCAGAGGGCCGGGTCAGCAGGGGTCTTGCAGCAGGGGACAGCTGCTGCCCCCACCCAGCAGTGGGCTCTGTCCACAACAACCAGCATGACCACTGCACGCCTGGGACGAGGCACAAACACAGAAACCCACCCCGCAGCCCCATCTGTCCTTGGCATCCCCATACTGCCCTCCCAAGAATGTGTACCCTTCTTTCTCTCCCTCCTCCCACAGGTATGGACTGAGCACCTGCTGGGTGCCAGGCCCCGGACTGCGGAGAAGGCAAGGAGCAGGGCAGGCTGAGCTGGGAGCCTGCCCGCATGGCTCACAGCCCAGCAGAGGAGGCAACGGGGTAGGGCACATGGGGAGGTGCAGCCCATGCCACCACATCGGGGTCTGGGGACTCCAGGAGCTCCTCCTCACCCAGCTTGGGGTGGACGGGGGTTAATGAAGCCTTCCTGGAGGAGGAGGCATTTAAACAGTTCTGACAGATGAGGAGGAGTTGGCCCCCTAAGGGCAAGGGAAGAGGGCAGGGTCCCTGACTGAGGGATCCGACCCTAGGAATTGAAGTGCCCCACCCCAGGGCCACGGTCCCAGCCTCAGGGGCCGAGGGCTGAACTCCTAGGTACCTGTTCCTCCCCCTCTGCCCAGACTCTTCTCTTATCCTCCTGTCGGGTGGCACTGGAGTGGCACATGGTTATTATTCATCAAGGATAAAAAATAAATGTCACTTGAATTTGAGTTAGTGATACGCATGCGGAGGTGGGGAGGGGTAAAGTTCACTGACGTCTGCAACTTAGTTTGAAATGCATTTAAAAAAACGACAAGGGGAACGGATGCAGAGATACGCACTAAAGCAAACAGCGCAAGTTTAACAACAGAACGATCCAGATGGTTCACTGCCTAATGCTCTCAATTTTTCTCTGTGTTTGAAATTTTTCATCATAAAATGTCAGAGAGAAAAATTCAACCACACTAGAGGAAAGATTCCATTATCTTTCTATTCTCTCCATAGACGGTGATACTTACAAACGCATTGCCACATGAAAAGGTTATCAGAAAGTGCAAAGCAAAAAATGTAGGGAAAAAAGTATTATAGGGACACGTTGAGCAGTTAATTACAATTATATGTAATTTTTCCAGAGTTTGTCATGTCTTTTTAAAATGTATAACTTGCTAGGATTTATTTCCTCATTCTTTCTCATATTTATTTAGTACCAATTTTTGTCCTAATTTTACATTTTTAATTTTATACTCTTTTTCTTTAAGGGAATCCCCAGAATTGTAGAAGCTTCAGGCCGCACAGCACCCTGGCTCTGCCCAGGCCTCCAGGGCCTTGATGTTAAAGAGCCAGAAAAGCCAGAGGAAGCCTATGGGATGCTTACCGACCCCCACAGCCTGGAGCCTGCTCCTGGGCTGGGGTTGGTTTGCACGCCCCTGTCAAAGCTCAGCCAGCCTCACGACCCCCATCTGCAGAGACGGGTCCTGGGGAAGGCTGCCCGCCTGGGGGCCCCACCGCAGAGAGGAGGGAAACCACCATCTGAGCATCTGCTCTGTGCCAGGCAGAGCTGGCCGGGCCCAGGGCTTACAGTTAGGTGAAGGGTGCCAGGCTGGCGTTTGGCCTCCACTGGCAGAGCACTACTCACACAGCCATGCAGAGCGACCCTGAGGCCAGGACTATCACTCATGCTTCACAACCACCTCACTTCCCTTTTACACATGAGGAAACTGGAGCTCAGAGAGGTTAAGTCACTGGCCCAAGGTCATCACAGCACAGAGCAGAGTTGGGCATGGACATGGGAATAGGAGGGAGCTGGAAACACTCATGGGCATGAAGGAAGGGGGTGTGGCAAGTGCACTTGGTCCTTGCCAAGCCCAGGAAGGTCACATGAGGAGTCCTCTGTGACCCCCTCAAAGGAGAGGAGGTGAGAGGAGGGGATGTGAGAGCCAAGGGGAAGTGGGAGGAGCCAGGACATGAAGGCTTTGCATGCCAAGACCAGGAGTCAGGTATTTCTCCTGCAGGGCAGGGCATCTGGTCAGCCAGGCTCTCCTGACATGATAAAAATCATCCCTTAGGATCAGCCACCACCAGGCCTGTGGATGCTGCCAGGAAGGGAGAGCTTTCCAGCAGCGCCACATTCCATGGGCATCACCAGTGAGCAGTGCAGCCGGGCAGGCTCTGCTATCAACACAGCAGTCTGCAGCCTGCTGGCTCTGTCCGCTGAATTCTTCAAATGCCAACCCAGACGTCACCCCCTCCTGGAAGTCTTCCCTGACTGCCACAGCCCCACAGCGCTCCACTCCTGAATTCACACATTCCTCCACCATCGTGCAGACACTGCCACATTGTCATCCACCAGTTAATGTGTCTGCCTCTACAACAGGACAGTGACTTTCTTGCAGGCAGGGGCACAGCCATCCGTCTATCTATGGTGCCTGGCACACAGCCATGCTCAGTAAGTCGGACATGAACGAACCAGGGAAGGAACGAGTGGAGCAAGAGACGCTGGGACAAGCCAGTCCTGGCAGAGTCTGAGGGGCACCAACCAGAATCTCCGGGGCTCAGGCCTGCCTGACCCCCCCCCCCCCCACTTGGGGCCAGCGGGGCAGGGCTGAGCACACCCAGGGCTGGGGACAGCTCTCAGCAGACTCCCGCATTCTGACAGCTGCTTGTTCCAGAGCCAACCAGATGGCCATGCCTCTCATCTACCGGGTGATGGACATTACTGCGGCTCTCTGCCTGGGGGATCAAGATAAGACTCATCTCGAGGGGGTACTCTGGGGCGGGGGGAGAACAGGAAGCTCAGTCTAGAAAGGGACATGGCGTTAGGTATGTTAACCACAAACTTCTCTTATCCTGGGCCACCTGTCATCTTCACAGAACTAGCGTGGGCTTGTCACACTGACGGCAGAATCCGTTGGTGAGGAGAGAAGTCTACACTGCTCGAGGCCCTGTCTCACTCCGTGAAGGCGTGTCCTCCCCAGCGGAGGCCTGAGGTCAGCGAGCGTGGCTTGTACATCTTTGTATCTGGCTGGCTTCCCCTCGTGGCGTGTTTTCAAGATGTTGCTTAAGAAAAGTGGAGTCAGTTCCACCCCTCCTCCTCGTTCTCTGAGCCAGGCTTCCTGAGGACCGGCAGGGGGGCTGGGCTGGGGGATGAGGGGTGGGGGGGTCTACAGAGGCCTAGAGGCTGGGAAGGGCAGGCGGGGCTGGCGCCTGTGAGGTCCAGTGGGATCTTTTCAGTGGGGTTAGTGACCTGGGGCAAGGGGCGGGGACAGAGAAAAAAACGGCAGAGCAGGTCCCGCTGGCCTTCCCCAGGGAGCACCGACCTTCTGTCCGAAGTGGAGCTTGGTGAAGGCAAAGGTCCTCAGGTGGACGCTCTTCTCCCGGATCTTGGGCTCCAGTTTCTCCCGGAACTTGTTTTCCATGATCATGCTCAGGTAGGGCCAGGTCTGGGAGATGACCTGTGAGGACAGGAAGAGAACCTTGGTGGTCCGGCGTGCGCCCCCCCACCCCAGACCCACGGCTGCTCAGGACTCCCTGGCCCCGGCGGTGGGGTCGCATGGCCCTCACGTGAGCTGCAGTACCCATCGCCTGCCTGCCCACCCGTCTACCCACCACGCCCCCACCCCTCTGTCCGTCAAGCATCGGAGAACCACACCAGCGGTTCTCGCTCTTGCACAGGCAGTGGGACCCCAAGATTTGGGACCATTTTGCAAAGTACCATGCAACATTCACTCACTAAACTTAACACCATGAAGCCCTTTAGTTCTGAGCTAAAACAGAAACTAGCTGAACCGACACCGTGGTGTAAAAACAAGTAGCAGGTGTCAGAGGTTTAAGGAAAAAAAAAAAAAAAGAAAGTTAAATCATTCCCTGTGGATTTAATTTTTCTCTAGCAATCAGGAAAGGCTGCCTTCAGCTGATGTCTGCAGCGGAGTGACCTAAGGCGCTGGTTTGGGAACCAAGCGTGGACCCGGGAGAGGGAGGGCGGCTGAGAGATGGAGCGGAGGAGCAGAGAGGGGCAGAGGGCGGGTAGCTGGCCACTGTGCTCTCTTTAGGGTAAAGGCTTCTCACTCTTCCTTCTCGCGGACTTGGGCCTCACTTAAAGATGCACCTTCCCCGGTTCTGAACCTGTAACTGGAGAGCCTGAAGGCGGCGAGGTGTCAGGGCTGTTCTAGGGGCCGGTCCCATCTTCCCATGTCACTGCTCTGTCACCTGCTGAGCGCCTCTTGAGTACGAAGCTCTTTGGGACATACTTGGTGCCCTAGTGTGGTCTGTCTACACAGCTGTTCCCCCATCCGTGCCCTGAGCTCAGCAGGGAGCCTCTTCCCAACGGCCATGTATCGCCCCTACTGTGGGTCTATGTGTTAGTGCAAGAAAGACGCCACGCACGCGGGGACCATGAACTAGCTGGCAACGTGCAGGAAGAACTCCACTTAGGGGGCACAGCCCAAGGTTTGTCCCAGGGGCCCCGGGCCCCGCATTAATCCACAGAAATCCTCTTAAAGCAGCAACCTACTCCCTCCGACTTTTACCCAGAGGCTGGGAAAGGTTTTTGATCCACTCGGCAATGACATTTCCGGTAACGGGAGAATGTCAACCTTAAATCAAAAACCATCAGGAAGGCCTTTTTTATACCTGTCATCCCTGCTACTGGGTAAACTTCTTCCAGAACAGAGGCAAGGCTTGTGTTAGAAAAAGTCCTGAGTCACGAGACTTGGGGGGCGGGGTGCAGGAGTCTTCAGGTTTAGGGCCAGGCTCGGCAGATCAGCCAGGGGCCACTCTGCTTCCTGGGCTGTAAGGGGGGGCCAGACCCGGGCCCCACCCCCATCGGACATGCCCGGAGAGTTCCCATGAAGGACCCAACAGCAGTCATTGGGACGATGACAGCTCCACCAGCCTTCACGACATGCCAGGCACTGTGGTGCATTAATTACCCCATTAATCGTCACAACGGCCACGACGCAGGGGCCATAATTATTCCCACTGCACAGACGAGGGAACCAGCTCTGAGAGGTTAGGCAACCTGCCCAGGGTCACACAGTGCCCGTGGATCTCGACTGGAAATCAGGCGAAATCTGGCAGCAGTTGTCACATCACCGCCTTCCTCTCCCCAGAAAGCACTGATCTTGGCCTGGGGGGGGGGGGGGGGGGGGGCCCTGGAGGGGGACTTTTCTCTCTGTATTTTCTAACTTTTCTGCTGTGGTCATGCAGTAATTTCACAATTAAAACCAAAAACACTTTTTAAAGAAAAGACAGCCTATCAGGTGATGAGAAGAACCTGAGCGTGGGAGGCGTGAGACAGGCAGAAGGCCACCCCGCAGCGGGGAAGGGCCATGTGCGGGGGACCCAGGTCAGGGCCGCGGGGAGGCCGAGGCTGGCCCCAGGGCACCCCGGCCTTACCTTGTTGGCCCACTCGACCCGCTCCACGTCCGGGAAGTGGATCTAGGGAACAAAAGCCCCGAAAAGAAGTTAGACTGGAGACCTGCCGCCCCAGGGAGCCGACAGGCGCCCTACGCACGCCCCGCCCTCCGTCCATCCGCAAGGAGCGCACCGTGCGGTAGGGCAGGCGGCAAGCAACCCGCGGGGGAGGCCGCTGGCTGGGCCCCTTCTGCGGGTCAGCCCCACCGCCCCCGTGGGCCACCCCAGGGGAACAGCCGCCTTTGCTCTTTGCAGGTTCCGTCCCCCTTATTCCTTTTAATGACACAAGTAATGGTTGCTTCTGTAGAAAAATTGGGAAATGTAGCTAAGCCAAATGACAAATATTTTATCAGAGAAAGCCACTCCAGGATCATGGCTCTTAAAAGTCGATGCATTTCCTTCCAGTCTCTTCCAGAAGCAAGTATGTGCAGTTTTCACAGAAACTGAGGTCACTGTGCCTTTCTGTAAGCTTTTTTTCACTTAACAATATACTGTGTGCTGACTCTGAAGGTAATTAGTGCTTATCTGAAAGGCCAAAAAGGGCATCAGGTCATTTTCACTGACCACTGGTGAGGGCCTCTCCTTGCCCCTCCTGGGCTCCCAGGAGCCCCCCAAGCCTCTCGCATCCCCAGCAGGAAAGCCCCTGGGGCAGGTCCCATAGTCACACAGCAGAGCTTCCTCCAGGTCACACCCCCAGCCACTGGGCCTGCTGGGTGAGTCCTGCCACATCCCTCAGTTGGGATGGGGTCCCCAAGATGAAGTGACAATCCTGTTGGCTAACCTTTGCACGACATGATTCTGAGCGTGCTCACCCCCTCCCCTTCAAGAGTCTCGGTCTCCAAATATGTCTCCTGAGCTGCTCACCACCTCCCCCCAGAAGGTTTTCTAGGACAGATGGAGGGGTAAGAGCGTACGGTGCCTGGCAAAAACATGGATCAGTATAATGGTAGTGACAGCCACGGTGGCCATGCCCCAAGTCCCGAGCACGAGGCCAACTCGGGATCAGACTCACAGTAGGCCAGGGACCCCCACGGTTGAGAAAGGGCCTGCCCTTCCCTCTGGGGGCTCAGAAGGCTCACTGTCCAGGGACTGTGTACATGTGTCCATGCACTTCACACACTAGTGCAGTGCACACCTAGTGCACACCCACAGGTGCCAGGCCCTGGCCCAGCTCCGGGGATGCCCTGAAGGCCCAAACTCAGACCCTGGCCTGGACCACTTGCCCAGGAGGAGAGCCACTCCCAAAGGAGGGGACAGACGCATTGAGTTCCCTTAGGAGGAGTTTTTATCAGCCTTGAGAGGTGAGAGGAGCCCAGTGCTTCTCCGACTCCTGGGACATCAGGCTATGCTCGCAGCCTCAGTTTCCCCAGCTCTGGGCAGTGGCCCATACTAACCTGAAGAAGCATCTAACATTACTGGGTACTGAAGGAAAGTGCTGCCTCGTTCCCGGAGGGGAAGCCGGCCCAGCCCTCAGGAACAGAGGGAATGTTGGAGGAAGGAATCTTGGCGGAGGTGGGGCAGGAGCTAGGCGCAGCCCGTGCAGTTCAGCCAGGTCCACACGTCCCCAGCAGCCGCCACAGGTCAGGTCCCAAGCTGGGTACTAGGCAAGTGGAGGGGAGCCCCTTCCATTGCTCCCATTCCACTGCCCAGCACTGAAGTAAAAACTCCTGCACAGGGGTCCTGAGAGGGGCCCCAGCTCCCAGCATGGCCTCATCCCCCAGACTCTGCCCTGAGACCCATCAGTACGGCCACCTTGGCCTTTTCCATTCCCAATAAAGACCTGCACACACCATTCCCTAGGTCTGCAACAGACTTCCCTGCACCCCTTCGACTGCTCCACCCATCACCATTTTAGACTTCACTTCCTCCAGGCAGTCCTTCCAGATCTCTCAGGTCGGGAATAGGTGTCCCTGTTAGGTGTCTGCCGGTTCTCCATCGTGGCCTTTAACACAGCCTATTACAGCTGCTTGGTCTTCCTGCCTCCTTATTAGACTGGAAGCCCTAGTGGGCTGACTCAGCCTGGTTCCCCATTAGCGCCTGCCCCTGGCATATGAATGTCTAAATAAATATTTGTAGAATGAATGAATGTATGACTGAATACAAGGTTCTTGCCTTCAAGGAGCTCCCAGACTGGTAAGGAAGCAGGCAATGAACTGATCATTCCAGAACAGGGTCAGTACCAAGGCGGGGGGCGGGGGGCGGAGGGGCCCCCACAGAGGAGAGCTTGGTTACAGCTGGGCTCTCACTGGTACTCCTGGCCCTCTCTCTCCTCCTTCCATCCTAACCACTGCACTTCCTTCCTGCTCCCAGGACACACCTTCTGTGCACACCCCTTCCAACCTCCCACCCAGACCCCCAGGCGGTTCTGCACCCCGGAAGCTGAGAGGTTCTGATTGCTGGGCCCTGGAAACGTGATCCAGCTTGGCGGGGCCAACCCTGGCCACACGTGGGAGCCAGTCCGACGAAGATTCCTGAGCTGCCCCACACCTGCTGAATCAGAGTGTATGGGGTGGGGCTTCCAATTTACTTTTAACAAGCTCCTGGCATGATGCTGGAGTTCAGTCAGGGTTGGTTGTGAGCTATCAATGGCCAGCCCACCCCTTGCTGTAGGGTGACCCACACCCACCCTGACAGTGAGGACAGCACCGGCACGCCCAGGGCGCACACTGAGTACATTTCATGGTGTCCCGTGGCCACCCATGTCTGTGGTTGAGGCTCCTCACTCAGAGATTCCTCCAGAGAGCGAGTCTGAACCCCCTGATGAGAGCAGCAATTCAGATCAAGCAAATAGACAGTAAAGTCACCCGCTTCTGCCTTAGGCGCCCTGCAGGCTGCCCTCGGCCTGAACCTCAGCACCTGTCGTCACTCCCCAGTGACCTGGTACTCAGGAGCCCGGCCACCTCCTTTGTGACCGCCCCTGACTTAGTTCTGGACCAGGGAATGAAGTCAGAGACCGACACTGTGGAGCAGCTCCTCATCCCACTGCTCCCTCAGCCTGACCCGGGCAAATCACTGTTTTTCCATTATAATTGGTCTTTTTTGTATCTTTCTCTACTCCAAACTCTCAAAGTTATTCTAGAGTTTTACCTATCGGCTTTATATTTTAGCTTTTGTGTTTAGGTCTTCCATCTGTCTGGAATTGTTTATAGCAGGTGAGATAGGCACACAATTTTATTGCTCTCCACACTCTCACTAAGGCAATTTTCTAACATCCCATACAAAAAAAAAAAAAGTCCATCTTTTGCCTAACTTCTGAAGCTCCTTGCCTCATAAATCAGCTTCCCTGTGTACCTGGTGTGTTCTGCACTTGGCGTTGAACTCCACGGCCCACGTGCCTGCTCCCACGTCACACCACACTGTTTCAATTGCTACGGCTTCGCAGGACGACCTGGGGGGCGATTCCTCTCTTTTGCTTTTCTTTTTCAAACTGATTTAGCTAATAGTAGGTATTCGTACTTCCATGTGAATTTTAGAATCATCTTGCCGATCTTCCCAAAAAGATCCTCCTGGGATTTTGATTGTTACAGTCACGTGCCGCATATGATGCTTCCGTCAACGACGGACTGCGTATGTGACGGTGGTCCCAGAAGATTAGTACCACACAGCCTAGGTGTGCTATACCATGTAGGTTTGCGTAAGTCCACTGCAGGATGTTTGCACAATGACGAAATCGCCTAACGACGCATTTCTCAGAATCTATCACTGTCATTAAGCGACGCATGGCTGTATTTTTGAATTTATAATTTCTGGCAGAACTGACATCTTTACAATATTAAGTTTTGCATCTATGAACAGAATAGTTCCCTTTATTCACATTTGATTTTATTCACGTCTGGGATCATAAACTTTTTTCTGTAAAAGTCCTGTACATATTTTGTTAGATTACTTTGTGGGTTTTGCAGTTATTAAAGATGGTATTTGGGCTGGACGGCCCCTGTCAGGTTGAGAAAGCTCTGTTGAATTCCTACAAATTTCTAAGAGCTTTCCATTATAAGTGGGTATTGAACTATATTCAGTCCTTTCTCAAATCTATTGAGATAATCATGTTATTTTTTTCCCCTTTTCTCCATTAATGCGGTCAACTTACCTGATGTTTCTTTCTAAAACAGAACCCTCTCTAGTTCCTGGGATAAACCCCACTAAAGTGTAATATATTTAGTTAGCTTGAGATTTCATTTAGGTTTTATACACTCGTGATTCAAAGTGATACCTACAATTTTTATCCTTGTACGGTTCATGTCTGCTTTTAGTATAAAGATTTTACAATGAATTGTAAAATGAGTGGGACAGCTTCAGTTATCCTATTTTCTGAAATAACTTGCAAATATAGGAATTATCCGATCAATGAAATTTAGCATATCTTACCTATAAAACCACCTTAGGCTGAGGCTTTTTGGGGTGGTAAATTACCATTTCTCTCTTTAGTGGTTAATGGTGTACTCAAAGTCTACTTATCGCTGTATTGTGGCAATTTTGGCATTTATATTTTTCTAGAAATGTATCGAGTTCATCTAGGTTTTCAAATGTATTGATGTATAGTTGTTTATAATGTTATTTTTAATGTTATATTTGTAGTTATTTCTACCTTTTTCATCACATATCTTGTTTATTTTCATCTTTTCTATATTTTCATGATCAATCTTGACAAAGGTTTTGCCTATTGTACTAATCTTTTCAGAGAACTAGCTTTAGTTGTTGTTAATTTTCTTTCCTCTTTATCTCTATTTTTAAGTTTTTGTTCATTTTCATCCATATAGTTATTATTTCTTTCCTTATTTCTTTGATCTAAATCTATTACTCTTATGTTCTTACAGTTGAACTCTGAGTTCTGGAGTTGAATCATTCATTTTCAATTTTTCTTGTTTTATGATAAATAAATTCAAAGTTATAAATTCCCCTACAATTTTTGACACTGTTTTCATTGTTATTCAGCTCTCAAATTTTTTTGTAATTTCCAATTTGACCTCCTCTTAAACAATGACTTCTTAAATAGTAATACTTAAAAATATCTAGACATGTGAGATTTCTATAGCTTTTTATTATCATTTTTTAATTTCATTTCTTTATCATCTCAACCGTCTGTAGGATGGTATTCATTGGAATATGTTGATAATTCCTTTGTGGCCAGTACATGACCAATTTCCATGACTGTTCCATGTATGATCAAGTTATTAATCATGCCCTTCGAATATTCATTATCCTTGTTTATTCTCTGTCTACCTTATTTTCAGAAAGGAATGTATTAAAGTTTCCAAGCCCAACTGTTGACTACTCACTTCTCCATGCAGTTCTGTCAGTTGTTGGTTTATATTTCAAATCTATATTGTGAAGTATATATATGTCCACAATTATTATATTATCTTATTAATTATTACTCCTTTTAGGAGGATACAATATCCTTGTCTCTATGATATAGCTGAATTATATTCTATTTTGTCTAATATGGAAATTGCTATTCCAGCTTTCTTTTGTTTCAAAGTTGCCCATCCTATTTTTAATCTTTTTGAGTTCATGTTATCTCATGTCATTTAACACTCACCTTAATCCCTTATTAGCTCCATTTTACAGATTAGAAAACTAAGGCTCAGAGAGGTTACTTACAATCACCAGCTGTGGAGTGCTGGTGCTCAGCCCGGGATCCAGGTTTGTCTGATCACAGAGTGCTTTTCCATACCTCCCCACTCACTCCTCGTAAGAAAACCTTACATCCGCTGTGTTTTCCTCTTTCATAGAAAGTCTAATTTATCGAGGATGGCATTCATGGGACCTGAGTCTTCACTGGTAGGCCACGCTTTACAGCTTACAAAGGACATCCACACTTTCATTCAATCCACCTAAAACTCCCTAAGGTGACCAGCAAATCTACAACTGTCCCCATTTTACAGAGGAGGAGAGGCTCAGAGACGAGTTAGGACTTGCCCAGATCACCCAGGTGACCAGAACCCAGATCTTCTCACCTGCGTGGGATTTGAGCCCAGCCTTCAAATCTTTTCTTGCCCATTTTCTCCTCCCCTTCCCCCACCTGAAACGTCAGTATTTAAAGTTCATGTCTTAGTGTTCTTCTAACTATTCCCTGTGCATTTAAAATTCCACCTCTGTATGCCTCAGTTCTCTCCTCCACAGGATGGGCACAATACTGCCAATTTCACAGAATTCCTGAAAAACCGATGTAAAGAAGCCAATGCCTGTAAGGCCTCAGTATCCTTCCTGGCACAGAGTAAATGTTCCAGAAGTGATGAGTGTTGTTGGCGGCTCTATAGACCCCGGAGGTGCAGACACTCTGACACCTTTGACCTCAAGTACACGCCAAGAACAAGGTCACCTGGGCTATGTGTCCAGTTCTGTGTGACCCAAAGCCCCGCAAATTCTCTACTGGGGCTCCCAGTGCCTGCAGCTCAGCCCTTTGGGGAACCGCTGAGAAGGGAGAATAGAAGATGAGGAGAGCATCACATGGCAAAGCGGCTGAGGCCAAGGGCAAGGACCCGAGTCGACAGCTGTGTCCCTGGCCTCCGCTGACTGGCCGAGCCATCCGTCCCGTCCCGGGGACAGACCACAGACCTGCTGGGCCCGCCGCCTGTGGGATGCATGTGCGGCTCCGCCCAACGGAGGCGCTCCACGGCGAGACTGGCAGAGGGGCCAAATCCCAGCCTGTCTGTGTCCCTCCCTCGCTAGGTAGACAGAGGGAAGGCACAAAAAGAAGGCAGGTGCTCGCTCCCAGACTGCGTCCTAAAACCTCTGAGCTTTTGTGCCAATTCCCCCGAGGCGGGGAGTCTCCGGGACCAGGGAGCGGGGAGACAGACTCCCACACCACCTGGCAACGCAAAGGACCAGCCTCAGGCAGCGCTCCTCCACCTTTCCGAAGGAAAACCACCTGAGAGCTCGATACAGACTGGCTCCTGGTCAGGGCCCGCAGAGATCCTGATTCAGGAGGATGGGACAGGGGCCTGGAAACCTGCATCTTTGACGAGCCGCCCAGGTCGTTCAGATCGTGGTGCTGCAGGGTGTGGAGGAACGCGTGGACAGGGCTCCCCGGGCTGGGGGACCTGCGCAGGCCCTGGGGCTGCGGACTAGGGCTTCAAAGTCACAGCCTGTGTCTCCAGCTGTCACTCTGGGAGAACACTGCTTTGTCATCAAATTCTTACCAGCAGCCTATGGACTTCAATTCTTTTACAAAGGGAATCTCTGTTGTGCCACAGAGAGCAAGAGGAGGCAAGGGCTAGCAGGCGAAAAACACTTCCGATACCATGATTCCGCAGGCTCTGGGCACTGCCCTACCCCTAAAAGGGGAGCCCTCCCACCCCATAGCTGCCACCTCATAGGAGTAGGAAGTGCGGCCAGGGGGCAGAGGAGCAGGGTCGAGTCCAGATGCACTTCCTGCAGCTCAGGTCTCTTCTGATCGAGAAGGGAGCCTGTCAGTTCCTGTGCTGCCCAGGATCTGCAGTCTGGATCTACAGTCAAGGGAGATCATGGATGGGAATCAGCTTCCAGACGGAGACAAATTCAGAGCAAGGTTCACCCAGCAGAAGTGTGAATGCTACCCTGACTGATGGATTCCAGGTGTGGGCATTTCCCCACAGCAGGCCTGGAAAATTCCAAAGTTGCCTGGGCCCACGGTCATGTCACCAGGCTCTCAGATGCCTGCTATTCCCCATGCAGTACCCCCGGAGAAGTTTAAATAGATGGGGTCCTGGCCCCCATCTGAGGCCTCCTTAAGCTAACACACATCTTGCTGATGTCACTGTACTTGGGCTGAAGCCTTCCAGGCAAAGTGGGCTAATATTTTAATGACAGCGTTTTGTGACATTGTCAAGGGAGGGGCGGTAATGAGAGCTTAAGGAGGAGAGACAGACTGTAGAGCATACTCAAGTCTAAGTCAGAATTCCAGGCTGGCAGAGGCCACCAACACAGCCCACATGGATGTGTCATCTTTAGGTGGTCATGTGCTTGCTTTCTTAAACCCTTTAGGAAAAATGATTCACAGTAGCGAGGAAATGGAGCCAGAGTGATGGCTGCGTCCCCGCCTGGGCCCGGCCCACAGGGGCTGGGGTGAAGGTGGGAGGCCTGGACAGGAGCTTTTGGATACGAGACCCTCTGAGGAGGCAGGGGGATTCACTTAAAGGGCCTGCCTGTCACTAGGTGACTCCTGCTGGCTCCCTCTCACAGGAACGGGAGCTCCTCCCATGGGAGCAGCCATGTCCAGAGACACAGACACAGAGATACAAAGAGACACACAGACATACAGAGATACGTGGACACACATATACAGAAACACACACACAGACATACATACCAAGATATACACAGACACACACAAAGTCACACATACACACACACATACAAAAAGACCTGAGACACGCATTCCCAGAACTACTGAGACACATCCACAGGTGTGTGTACATGTGATACACACCCTCTTTGCTGAAAAAAAAAAAAAGCTTCATGGCTCTTCTTCGCCCCAAAGGGCATTCTTACCCACACACACTGGCATTGCCAACGCCCTCCCTAGGCTCAGAGAGGAGAGGAGACCCGTCATTCCGGCGTCTTGCAGGGATGTCCTACACAAGCAGGCCCCTGCTCTGTGGGGGCCTGTTCAGTGGTTCCTGCTCTACTGGCAAACAGGCCCCTCACTCACTTTTCTCCTGATGAAGCGCAGCCTTTTGTCCCTCTTTCTCTGTTCTTGAGAGGTAAACGTTCAACCACGAAAACTGCTTTTACATCTGCCCACTCGTCTGCTTAAAATTACCCTGCTAAAAGTGCTTTAAGGGAAAGAACTGCTTTGCCAACTTGAAATTCTGTCTAGCGCTGTTCTAGAATCCACAGGCTCCATAACACCCAGCCTGCAAACTGGCCTAAGTCAGCTGGACCCAGCAGCAGCAGGACAGCTGAGCAGATCAACCCCAAAGGCAGTGATCGGTGACAAGAACACTGGTGCCAGGAGCCTGTCACCCTTTGCTGAGGAATAAGGGCTCGGAGCAGCGGGGGACTGCCCTGAGCTGTCCAGAGAGTCATTTTTTCAAGGAGACCTGAGGGAGGTAAGTTGCTGGAGATTTCAATGACCCACTTAGGTTTGGTAAGGCCTACAGGTTAAAAAACTTATCCTCTTGCTTATCAAACTAGTAAAAGGCCAGAAAACATAATACTCCATGCTGATACGGCCGCAGTGAGGTAGGAACGGTGAGCTTTAAGAGTTCATGAGCTTTGACATATTGGTTTAGTGTGCAGGAATCTCTAGCAAGGAACTGGAGAAACATGGACTAAGATTTATATAGCAGACATCCCCTGTGTCATTCACACAACAGACTTTTATTGAGAGCCTACTACGTACTGGGCACTGAGTGAGGAGCTGAGGGTACAGAGATGAACAAGAATCACCCGCTGCCTTAAAAGAACGTTCAGTCTGGAGGAAAAGTCAGACCTAAAAATAAGTGATCAGCACGGGAAGTGGCGTGATGGAGACCTGCTCGGGGGGGCTGTGGGCCCTGAGCCTGGACTCGAAAAGCCAAGGGAGCCAGACTGGCCGATCAGAGGGAGAAATTCCAGAGAGAGGGACCACCACCCACCTTGGCCAGCTGCCTGGACAGGGCGAACTGGGAAATAATTAATGTTAGACTAATGGGTCAGCAGCTTATAGCATATTCATATTTAGGATATCATAATTCTTAAACATGTGTTTTTGAAGAATGTTTGTAATATACTGTTAAGAACATAAAAAAATAATAAGGGGCCGACCCCATGGCCGAGTGGTTAGGATCGCGCGCTCTGCTTTGGCAGCCCAGGGTTTCGCCGGTTTGAATCCTGGGTGCGGACATGGCACTGCTCATCAGGCCATGCTGAGGCGGCATCCCACATGCAACAACTAGAGGGACCCACAACTAAAATATACAACTATGTACCAGGGGGCTTTGGGAGAAAAAGGAAAAAAAATGCACAAGTTTTTAAAAAATTGTGTGCATAGACCTTCCATACAAAGGAAGTACACCCAAATATAATGAGGTATCTTGGGGGTTTGGGGGAGGATGGTAAATGCTTAATCTAATTTTCACTTTTAGGCTGTTTTCAAATAACTCTACTGTGGGAATATTTTTACTTTTATAACCAGAAAAAACAGATTTTTAAGCAGTTTATAACCAGTGACTGAAAAAGTAAACACAACCTGGGCCAAGGAATGGAGTGGGTGACTCCAGGGTCTTGAAACATCCTGTGTCCTAGAGAAGTCCCTTGGCTTTGACTCTGAGCATTGGGAGGACGAATGACTTGGGGTACCCTGGGGCGGGACCCTGCGCTCCCACAGAGATGGCTTGCAGGCGCTGGCCCTGCCGCCCTTGAAATGACAGGGTGGTAAGAGAATGGGCCTTTGTCCCTTTAATAGTTCCCACGGGCAGAAAACATCCTAACTCTCCGCTCCCCCCCCACCCCACCCGTTTGCAGTAGAGGAGGAGAAGGGCCACCTCTGTCCTCAGGTGCAGGTGAGCACTTTGGGCTACAGGCGCTAGGGCTCCCCTGGCACCCTGCCTGGGGAGGTAAGTCTGAATGGAGGGGTGGGAGGGGCAGAGAGGGAAGGCCCCAGTCCCCTGCTCCTCGGAGTAGCTGGGTTGTGGCCTTCACGGGTCATCAAGGGGCAGCTCGCATCTCCCAGTGGCTCCCCCAAAGGCACTGGGGACATTCCCACAGACGTGCCGTCTCTGTTGTTGTCCAGGCTCTGGGCCAGGAGGCCAAGAGAAGCTGGTGATCAGCTCTCCACACCTTTCTGCCCACGGGAGAGAGAGCCATGTCAGAGGAGGGGACGGGGCTGTCCCGCCCTTGGCCCTGTTCCTCACTCACCAGAGGACCTCCCAGAGACTCACATCCTCAGACCCTTGGCTTGGAGAAAAGGTTGCTGCAGACACTCGTGTCCCAGGGACAGCCAGTCCCTGGTAAGTTAGGCAGCAAGCAGTCTCCTGTGAGTTTGGGTGTCATAAATTGCTGTCCCAGAACCTGGACACCCCAGGATGAGATGCTGAGCTCAAGTGACCAAACCTGTGGAAAACTTCGGGCCCTGAGTCCCCCACCCCTGACCACGCCAGCAACACCCAGCAGATGTTGCTCCTTCATCCAAGGAGCCTTCCTGGGTGACTTCCGGCCCGCTTAGAACCCTCCCCCTAGGCCTTCTCAGAACCCTGCAATTCTCAGAACCTGTTCTCGTGGCTCTGAATCTTCATCTAGCCCGGGGGGTTCCTTGAGGCCAGGGACCGTGTGTCACTCATGTCAAGGGCCAGGCTGCAGCACTGTCTGACACACTGCAAGCCCTCCACCGATGTTTGCCTACTGAGTCCAGGAATGAACATGGAGGCCTGAGCTCCCCGCGCTGGGCCTGGAGGGAGGGAGGCCCACATTCTGTTCCTTATTGCTCAATCCTGGCCCAGGACATGATAAGTCCGTGAAGCATCACTAAGACATGGGGCAGAGACTCAAGAGGCAGGCTAAAACCTGCCACGCCTCTTCCTTCCTGAGGACAAGCCTGACTCCAAGCCATACGAATGGCCCCACAGGGCTGCAGGGACCTCGTAGGGAAGAAGTCCCCCAACTCCAAGCCACCCGCAACCAGTACTGATGTTTAAAACCAGCTTCCATGTCACTGGCTCCGAGAGTTGAGCTTTGTGGTCTAATTTGAGAGAGCCCAGCCTAGCTCAGCTGTCAGTGCATTTACTTCCCCTAATTAACAAATGATCAGTTCAGGACAGACCATGAGAACTGGGCCCCAGAAGACTGCTGCTCTACCCACAGAAAGAACGTCAAACTCTCAGCCCCAGGAAAGCAAAGCACTCGGCCCTGCCAGTGGCCTGACTGGCTGGCAGGGAGGCTTGGAGGGGACCAGCATCCCAGGGATGCTGCGAGCCTTGGAATGCTCACTGCTTTGGGTGAATGGCTCACCCTTCCCCAGCGCTCGCCTCAGCCAGCACCCCCAGGGCACCCCCAGGTAGATGGTGGATAGGCGGGAAAGGTTGGGGAACAGGGTCCTATGGGCACGTAGCACTAGAGAAAGACTAATTTGGGACTGATTCATGATGGCAGATCCTATAGCTAAAAACACTCTACAGAACATCTCCTAAAACTTCATCATTTTCAGAGGGGAATCAGGGCCCCAGAGAAGATAGGACCTTCTCAAGGTCCCCCAGTAAACGAGCATCGGATCCAAGTCCATCCCTGCCACCACATCACGTCAGCTCCCTCCCCCTCCCCCTGGCAGATTCACAAGGGTTAACTGTTCCTACAAGGCTGCCAGCTGACTGCTATCAGAGGGCAGGAGAGCAAGCCCTTGACTGACCTGAGACCACAGACAGACGAAACTACCAGGTTTTCCTTCCCCTCTCTACCTGGCCCCAGGCCCTCTTGCCCCAAACACAGCCCACCTGACATGGAGCCGGGCGAGGCTCTCACCAAACTTCCCTCCTCAGGCCAGTCCAGCCGTGGCAGGGGCCAAACAGATCTCTGATACACAAACCAACCACCCAGCTGTGGTCAAGTGTTTGATGAACAACCTGAAAATGCATGGAGCAGTGAAGGGCCGAACCAGTGGGCGAATCGGGGAGGGCCGCCTGCAGACCTTCAACCAAGGGCCCATGCCGAGGGAGGTGGTGGGGCAGGGAAGCAGCGAAGTTACCCAAGAAGGGCCTTGAGGAGCCCAGAGCATGAAGGAGCGGCTCTGAAGACCAAAGGGCAGTGGCTCCTGGGGCACCAGAGCTGGGATTCCAGACCTCCAGGAGCAGCCCCAGGGCCACAGGATGGAGCCTCACCCACGTGCTCTGCTCTGTCCTCCTACCTGCTCCAGCCTCTGCGGTCATCCAGCTCCAGAGACACGTTTGCAGCTGGGACGCATGGTAATGAGTTTCACGTTAGGAAAAGGCAGTCAGGAGGCCTGGGAAACTGAGGAGATACAGCACCAGCTGCTGCTGCGCACTCCCGTGGGCCTGGCCCTGCACAAGCGGCTTCTCAGACACTCAGCTCACCACGACCGTGTGCAGGCCCGAGCTTTCAAGGCCTACAGCCAGGTGAGGCGGAGGGGGGGTTTCACCAGCCCAGTAGCATCACAGGCCCCACTCTGATCACTGTGCTGTCCACAGTCCCCAGCCCTGGAAAGGGCTGAGCAGGCTCTTAATTCCTTGAAAAATATATCTAGAAATGTGCAAGGAACATTCGCACGTAAACAGTGAGTGGCAACCGCTCCTCTGTTCAGAGTGGCCAGGCCACACTCACCAGACAAGGGGATCCACAGGTCCTTCCCTTGTGACCCCTTTTAAAGCAGAAGAATCCTTTCTTCAAGTTCTATCTTCCATGCAAGAGAACCAGAGGAGGAGCAGGTCTGTCAAAGTTTGACCAGAAACAACCTCCTTTTACAGGTGAGGACACCGAGGCCAAACGAGGGAGAGCAACTTCTGGGGTCACCTGGAGGCAGCAGCTTGGAGCACGGTATTGAGGAGTCTAACAGGGCAGCAAGGCGCTGCTAAGAACTGACCAAGAATGGCCTGGCAGGGGAGCGCAACGGCATTCTGGCTGCAGCCCAGCCTGGCCTTGGTCTCCACCCCCTCACAGGTGCTTGGCGCAAAGTAGAATAAGGTGCACTTTCCAAACAGCACTCAGCTTGACAAGCAGCAGGTGGGCTGTAGATCCACCCCCCCCCCCCCCCCCACTCAGTGGGTGCCGCACAGCGAGGCAGGCCTGAGGGTGGTAGCACATACCAGGCCCTCGTGACCCTCAACTTTCCTTCAGTTCCTGACTACTGGTTTGCCATCTGTTACTTTGTAAAAATATTTCTTGATATTAAAGGAGGTCGTAAGCCATCAGCCCTACCTCCATGAAGGAAATGAGTGCTCAAAACACGGAAGAAGGCACCCTGAGAACTGCATTTAAGAATAAAGACATTTGTGCTCCAAAATCGTGGGCAAAGGTCACACTGCCCCCACCATACCCAGAGCCACATATCTCTGCCTTCATAAGCAGAACGTGTTCCTCAGGAGGCAGAGAGAACGGAAAAATATCTACCCAAGCAGGTCCCAGGTTTTCCCCACCATCCTGAGGTTTGGAAACCTTCAGGAAGTGGGTCCAAAAGCCCACATTTACATCTATTTGCATGCTTTTCACAGGTGTTCACAGACAACCATCCTCCCCAGATCTGCTTCTCCTTCTGGATTCCCAACCCCAGTAATGGGTGTCCAGCTCCCCAAATCAGAAAGCCCCCCGGAGACCCCTGGATCCTTCCTTTGCGCCAATCTAGAGGCCACCAAGCGTGTGGAGTCCCACTCGCACACACCTTTCATCCCCTCCTCCTCATCCCCACTACTGCCATCTTGGCTTAAATCAATTTCTCAGCTGGTTTCTCTCCTCCAGCTTCACTCCTCCCTCCATGCTGTGTTTCACAGGGTGCTTCCAAAACCTTCCACAGGCTCCTTGAGCCTTCAGAGTCAGGCACAACCTCCATCAAGCCTGCCACAACTTGGCCCCTGTCCACAGCGCCATCACACACTTCAGCCAGGCCAAACCACACGGTGCTCCCGCATACACTGGCCATGCTGCACCTCCACGCTGTGCCGGCAAGCTGAATTGTATTTCCCAAATTCATATGTTGAAATCTTAAACCCAGTACCTCCGAAGGTGACTGTTTCTGAAAATAGGGCCTTTAAAGAAGTGATTACATTAAACTGAGGTCATTAGGGAGAGCCCTAATCCAATCTGACTGGTGACCTTATAAGAAAAGGAAACTTGGACACATGTACGCAGGCAAGACCAAGCAAAGACATAAGAGGAAGTCAGCTAACCGCAAGCCAGAGAGAGAGGGAGGACTCAGAAGAAAGCAACTCTGCTGACACCTTGGTCTTGGTAAACTTGTGTTGTTTAAGCCACGCGGTCCGTGGTACTTTGATATGGCACCTCTGACAAACTGATACAGTAAGGCTGAACTTCTTTTTTTTTTTTTTTTTAAGATAAATAGGTCTTTCTGATATTTTCTTCTCACACCCCACTTTGATGGCCACTGTCATGGGCAGGAGTGAGGAAACTATGGCCTGGCTGGAATTTAGAACACAAGCCTCAGGCCAGAGGAAATGAGGGTCTGGCGGCCTCTGGACCTCTCCTCTGTGGGCCTGAGCATTTCTGGAAGTACCAGAGAAGAACCCAGCGGGGGAGGTGCCCAGAGACCACGCCTTGGACTGAACGCCCCTCTTGCAGTGTTTCCCAAACTCGCCTAATCATAAGATTCACAAGGGTGCCCCAACCCCACCTAGGGGTTGTGAGGTGGGGCCCACAACTTGTTTTTAAGTGGACCAGGTGATTGTCAGAACCAGAAGCGTTGGAGAAACCAGAATCCAGGCCTTCCACACCAGGAGATGGGTCTGTAGCTGTAGAGAGTGTGTGTGTAACTGAGCATCCCTCCCAGGCGGAGGGAGGCAGGGAGGAAGGGAGGGAAGCCCGTGACCCAGCGCAGCCGGGCCTCTCCGCAGCCCGCTCTCAGCCCCATCCCTGCCCTGCCATCTCTAGTCCGGCCGCCTCCCTCTGTCCGGGCCAGTTTCTGCCATGGCTGTCTTTGCCGATCAGTTTCGCGCCCTGCGTTCTTTCTGCGAATCAACAGGCGGGTAGAAGAAATGCCCTCTGCTTCCCTCTCGAGCAACTTCGCAGAGTCCCAGACACCCTTGTTTTTCTCCTGGGTGTGGTCCGCCCGTGACTTTTCTCCTGGGCTCTGGGCCCTTAAGTGAAACCCAGGTTCCCCGCTCCCAGAGCAGCCCGACCAGAAGTGAGAATGCGGCTGACGGGCTCCGTGGTGAGGGGCACGGCCACCGCCTCCAGGGTCTGGGCGCCGGGCGCGGTGGGGCACCGGGTGTGCAGGTCGTGGGGCTCCCGCCCTCCCTCGGGTCTGTGCGCCCCAGCTCCCCGGCTGACCGCAGGTTCCTTCCGAACCTCCAAGGGCATCCGCCCCACCTCCGACCCCCGCCCGGCTCGGTCCGGCTCACCCAGGCCGGCAGGTGCTGGCCGCGCAGCTCGCGGCTGATGAACTGGCGTTCGTTGTTCAGGAATTCGAAGGCGGCCGCCAGGCGCCCGAGCTTCCCGCGGCGGTTCCTGCGCCACCACGTCCACAGCAGGGCGCCGAGCAACAGCCAGGTTATGCTGAGCCCCAGGTAGCCGGCTAGGTAGATGGGCGCCAGGTAGAACAGCACGCGCGCCACGAAGGTGTACAGCTCGGGCAGAAGCTGGCTGGACAGGCGCGGCTCGGGGCCGGGCTCGCGCTGGGTTCCCAGGGCACCGGGGGCGCAGGGCTCCTCCGCTGGCATCTCCTCGCCGCCGTCTTGCCCTTTCCGAGAGCTTCACCTGAGCTCTGGTCGGCGCACCCCGACGCCTGGGCACTTCTGTCCTCCAAGCGCGAGGATAGGACCGCCGCCCCTGCCCCGCCGGCCCTGCGCCGTCTCCGCGCTCGAGGTCCTCGCCGCGCCCTGGAGCGCGGAGAGCAGGAATGCACCGCGGACCGCGCCGCCGCTGCGCTCCTCTCGGCGCCAGGCCCACAGCTCCCGAGGTCTCCGCCCCCAGGGGCGGGCCCAGGCGGGAGGGGGCGGGGTCCGACCGGGGGCTGGCGCCTGCTGGGGCCCAAAAATGAACCGGTTGGAAGAGGGCGCCGTGGGACCTCAACGTCCCGCGCAGGCGTCAGCGGAGGGTGCAGTCGCAACATCCGGAGAGAACCTGGGGTGGACCAAGTGCTGCCCCAAGAGGTTTATGACTCACCGAGGTATGTGTACAAATGGCTTGTCGTGGATAAACATCACCTAAAACCTGTTTCCTACGCCCAGTCCACAATCTGCGGTCCAGTGTAGACTCTTAGCTGGGCATTCGAGGCCTTCCCAGCCCCAGGGTGGGCCTGACCCTGTGTCTAAGCCCTCCGAGTGGCCCCTCCAGCTCTGCATCGCTGCCCCATCCTCTGGCATGTATAAAGCGTAGGCCCGGCTCCCAGCCGAACCTGACCAAGCTCAGGGCCCCTCCTGTGCCCCTCTTCTGCCCTGCACTCCCCACCCTCTGTGCGGGTGTCAGGTTGAATCTTCATCCCCTGCATCATCAGACCGGGAGTTTCCAGGGGCCAGGCCAGTCCTGCTCATCTCTGGGGCGCCCAGCATGGCAAGCGATGGGGGAATGACAAGAGAAATGATGAGCAAGCTGGGGTGCTTGGGGGTCAGTTGGGAAGCCCACGGCTTCCATCTAATCCTTTCTGAATGATCAGAGCTGGTGGAGGTCTGAGACTCCAAGTGCAGACAGTAAATCTCCAGGGTGATGAAAGAATAAATTTCTGTTGTTCTAAGCCACCCGGTTTGTGGTACTTTGTTATCGCAGCCCTTGGAAACTAAGACAGCCATTGACCAAGTGCGGGGCACTCTTGTAGGCACAGGAGATTCAGGGTGAACAGAATAGACAGGATCCCTACTCTCATAGAGCTGACATCTCGTCGGGAAGACAAACAGTCAAATAAAGAAGAAAATAGCAGGTAAGGAGAAGTGCTCTGAGGACAAGGCAGTAAGTGGCGTGGGAGAGAGTGACCAGCCTGGGGTGGAGGGCTGTTTTAGCCAGGGTGATGTGGAAAGAACTCTCTGAGGAGGTCACATTTGACTTGAGACCTAAATAGAAAAGTGTATGTACAATTTTATCTTTTTTAAAAAACGCTATCTCAGAAAAGCACCTCTCCTTTGGAATAGAAAGATGAATAGCCTCTGCTATATGTCATCAGTTTTACTTTTGCATCTCCATATGGGGCTAGAGGAATTTTCCTGGTGTCTGCCCTCTCTGTCAGACGGAATTCCTCGAGGGCAGCGGCTGTGTCCAATACATCTTATGTTCTCAGTGTCCAGCACAGAGTTGGACATACAAAGGGAGGTGGGAGGGCGCTGGGTCAGAGCAGTCTTTGTCATTTGTTTGCCTGAGTTTAAATCAAGCAGTCCCTGACTCCAGGAAAGCTCCCTAGCTTCTCTGCACTTCAGTTTCCTCATCTGTAAAATGGGGATCATAGTAATCCTTAAATCCTAGGGTGGTTAAGAGGATTAAGTAAGACAGACTGTGTATAAAGCTGTACATCCAGACGGGGAAGTTGTCAAGGAAGACTTTAGTTTTGTCTGTATTGTTTGACTTTTTACAGCAAGAATGTGTTTGTGTATTATCTGTATAATTTTTAAAAATTTACTGTGATCAGTTACACATCACATGATCTTTACTGTCTCAGCCATGTTAGGTGCACGGTTCAGTGGTATTAAGCACATTTATATTGTTGTGCAACCACCACACCATCCATCTCCAGAACTCTTTTCGTCTTGCAAATCTGAAACTCTGGACCCATCAACCAACCACCCACTTCTCCTTCCCCCTGGTCCCTGATACCACTATTCTACTTTCTGTCTCTATGATTTTGACTACTCTAGGTACCTCATCTAAGTGGAATCATACCATATTTACTTTTTGTGACTGATTTATTTCACTTAGCATAATGTCCTCAAGGTTCATCCGTGTGACAGCATGTGTCAGAACTTCCTTTTTAAAGCTGAGTAATATTCCATTGTGTGTATATACCACATTTTGTTTATCCATCCATCTGTCCATTGATGGACGATTGGGTTGTTTCTACCTTTGGCTCTTGCCAATAATGTTGTTATGAACATGAGTGTACAAATATCTCTTGAGACCCTGCTTTCAGTTTTTTTGGGGGGGGGGCATATATACCCAGAAGTGGAATTGCTGGGTTTTATGGCAATTCTGTGTTTAAGTTTTTGAGGAAGCACTGGACTATTTTTCACAACAGCTGTACCATTTTACATTCCCACCAACAGTGCACAAGGGTTCCAGTTTCTCCACAAACACTTGTTATTTGGGGGAGGTTTTGATAGTAGCCATCCTAATTGGTGTGAGGTGGTATCCCATTGTGGTTTTGCCTTGCATTTCTCTAGTGATTAGTAATGTTGAGCTGCTTTTCATATGCTTGTAGGCCATTGCACTTCTGAGGATGTAATGTACAACATGGTCACCATAGTTAAAAAAAAATACCGTATTGTATTTTGAAAGCTGCAAAGAGAGTAGATCTTAAAAGTCTTCACCACACACTCAAAAATTCTAACTATGTGGGGTGATGGATGTGTTAACTACCCTTATTTTGGTGATTGTATCACAATATATACATATATCAAATCATTACATTGTACACCTTAAGCTTATGCAATGTTATATGTCAGTTATACATCAATAAAGCTGGAAAAAAAATTTAAAAACAGTGATTTGCTGTATGAGCTTGTGCAGATCTCATTCCTGCTCTGGACTCCTTTGGTCAAACGAATAGTTTAACCAGAGTATCTGTGAGGTGTTCTTCTGTTAAGAGGCTGCAATTCTCTCTGTGTCTTGATAATCCACTGGGTTATCAAGCTTGGTCCCTGGCAGTAGGTGGTTAATGTTTGTGGAGGAACACACACATGAATGAATACGTGAATGTGTTAGAGCCAAGAATAGGTTCTTAATCATGTCATCTGATAAAAAAACTACGGAGGGAGCTGCAGACTCATAGGCTGCTTAGCCTATAACCTTTTCAGGCCATTTATACAACAGCCGATGAAATTTGACAACATTTGTAGAGCACTGTTTGTGGTCCTGGGATGGGGGCGGGTGCAGAGAATGCACCTAAGAAGTCGGTTATTTTACACTCTTATCATGAAAATGTGGTGGAGGGGTCTGTGTGTGTGTGTGTGTGTGTGTGTGTGTGTGTGTGTGTGTGTTGAAGTGGTGGGACAGCAGGAAGATTTCAAGGGCGGGAGTTGGGGCATGTCCCTACAATGTTCTTCATGATTTGACCCCTGCCTGCCACTCCAAGATGACCTCTTGGCAGATCCAGCCTGTGCTTCCAGTGCCACCACACTTCCCACACACTCTAACACCCTCAGGGGAGGAAGGTGGCCATAGGGGTCTTCACTGTTCTGAATCAAATTGGGGTTCCTGGGCACATCCACCAGGGCACGGGAGCGTGGCCATTGCTGCCATCTCAAAAGGTCAGGCTCTAACTGCTTCTCTCCTCCTCCAACCTAATACGGGGAGGAGGCTGGTGGGGTGACCACCTTGTTAAGGCCTCAGCAGGGCCTCCCCCAGAGGCCCACCCTGGGCTGGGGCTGTGACCCCATATCCCTCCGCCTGCCCACAGGTGTGGGTCCAGAACTCCTTAGATAGGGCCTGAAGGCCAGGTCTGGGAGTCCTGCCTCACCTCCTCCTTCAGTTCTCTTCTCTTCCCGCCCCTTTTCTCCATCTTGTTGGCTCCAACTTCCACTCTTGCAATTCTTGACATCTACACACTAGTATTTATTTACAAAAAGTAAATGAGACCAAAGATGTCTTATTTTTGTGTGTGTTAAAATATACATAACATAAAATTTACCCTTTTAGCCATTTTTAAGGGCTCAGTTCAGTGGCATTAAGTACTTCCACATTGTTGTGCAACCAGCACCATCATCCATCTCCAGGACTTTTCCATGATCCCAAAGTGAAACTGTTCCCATTAAACAGGCTGCTCACTCCCCTTCCCCCAGCCCTTGGCAGCCACCATTTTATCTTCTGTCTCTGAATTTGACTACTCTAGGTACCTCATGTAAATGGAACATGTGTCCTTTCGTGTCTGGCTTATTTCACTTAACACAATATCTTCAAGTTTCATCCACATTGTAGCATGTGTCAGAATTTCCTTCCTTTTTAAGGCTGAATAATATTCCATATGTGTATGCCACATTTTGTTCATCCATTCACCACCCATTGATGGCCGCTTGGGTTGTTTCCACCTTTTGGCTATTGTGAATAATGCTGCTATGAAGATGGGTGCACAGGGCCAGCCCCATGGCCTAGTGGTTAAGTTCAGCACGCTCCGGTTCAGTGGCCCAGGTTTGGTTCCCAGGTGCGGACCTACACCACTCTGTTAGTAGCTATGCTGTGCTGGCGGCCCACATACTAAAAAATAGAGGAAGATTGGCATGGATGTTAGCTCAGGGTGAATCTTCCTCAGCAAAACAAACAAACAAAAAACCCCAAAACAAAAACAAACAAAAGATGGGTGTACAAATATCTGTTTAAGTCCCTGCTTTCAATTCTTTTGGGTCTATACCCAGGAAGTGGGATTGCTGGATCGTGTAGTAATTCTATGTTTAGTTTCTTAAGAAAAACACCATAATGTTTCTCGTTTGTTTGTTAAATTTATTTTATTCGAGTTTATGAAATTGCAAAAATAATTCATGTTTGCTTTAACAAATAATGTAAAGATGTAGGAAGAAGAGTTTAAAATCCTGCACCCACGTATGAGCAAGATTATCTGTTTGGTTGATATCCTGCCTCGCCTCTCTCTCTCCCCAGACAAAGACATACAAGCAGAGCTAGTTTGAGTTTTAGTTTCTTCTTTTTCTTTCTTTCTTTTTTTTCCTCACAAAATGGGATAATAGAAACTCAAAAGCTCTCCGGTATCACTCCGATGAAATCCCTATGAGGTATGTGTAATTACTGAAATTATGTTATGGTTGGTTATTAAAACAGAGTGGTCAAAATAACATTCATGTGCTCGTTAAGGTGGTAGAATATGTAGGGGAAGAAACAACCAGTAGAATTGTTTGAAACAGAAAAAAGAAATCACAAAAAATTGGGGGAAAAAAGTCAGAACCCAAAATAATCTTCCAGATAGCTCATCACTCCTCGTATGTTACCCTGCAGATGCTAAATGGATTTTACACAAGACCAGTAGAGAACAAAGGTCTAAGGTTTTTTTCTGTAAAAGTAAAAGCAGAGATGAGATCTGTCATTCAAATTATGATATGAAATCTCATCCAACACACAGTCCAGAAGAATGCCAGGAAGGGTAAGACTAGCTCTCACTTTTAGCAGAAGGACGGCACAGTGACCACTGCATTGAGACTTCCTTGATTTCTCCTTGGAATTCCCCAGCAGCTAGCCTAATGTATGGATGGCCTCTCCCCGTCTCTGGGGAGAGCGTCTCTGAGACCCCATCCGCTTATTCCAGGCACACTCGTCCCCCACTTCTACCACCCAGTAAACAGCAACTGGCTGAAGCTAATCCCTGATGAATGTCGTCACTCGTGGAATAAGTGAATCTCCTTGATTATAAGAAAAGTTCTGTTTTGTCTTTCCAAAAGCGTATATAGATATATATCCTCAGAGACAATAAGACCAGGTGTATTTTAGAATCTATAGTTATGTCTGCCTTATATGTGCCAATAAGTCTCTTTTAGGTCAGACTGGTATGCAGGGAAGCTGCCACTCTCATTCCTGAACTGAGAAGAGTAGGCTGCAGGGGTCCGGTAGGTTTTTATACTGTCGTGGTGGATAATTGTCTAAGACTTGTCAGAGATTCAAATTCTGACTGTACACACGTATAATCATTCAGGAGATTTTTTTAGTGTGGAAACATGATCTGAAAGTTTTGATATTATTTTTGTTTGATTTTTGCACAATATCGTTCCCCTTATCTTGCAACATCTGAAAAATTGACTCCTCTCATTGTCCAACAAGAGGCCTGGCTTCTCCAATCTGGTGTGTAATTTTCCTCCCAGATTTTACACTTTGTCTTTCACTCTTTTGTTCATTCAGTCAACAAGCACTCACTGAGGGCCTTCACCGTTTAGGACACAGGAGAGACAGCAACGAATAAAACAGACAAAACTCTGGCCTTCGGAAGCTTACGTTCTAGTTTTGGTTTTCTAGCTTGGTTGGCTGCCAATATATGTTTTTTCCCCTACATCTTCCACTCAACTGTTTAGGGGCGTCATCTAACTTTTGAGTTTCTTCTTCCTGCAACTAGAAGCAGGCAGACGCTCTCTTTCACGTCAGACAGCAGGCCTAGTTATCAGCAGGGAACGCTATCTGAAGTCTGCTCACATTAGTAAAGAAACCGATTGTTCTGTTTCACAGGCCCTTTGCATTTCTTTGGTCTTTTGTCAATTCCAGTCCTGTTACCCAGCTGGAGACTGCCCCTCATGTTCCCATCTGGGTGACTCCTAGGGTACAGATCCTCGCAGGGTGGGCAGATGCAAGAGTGGCCCAAGTGCCACTGTGGAGGGTCCCCGGTCTCTCAGGTAATCCACACTGACACAAGCATTCTCTTTCTATTTATATATTTATTTTTATTAAATATAATTTACATATAGTAAACTATACAAGTCTTAAAGGTACAGCTCAACCAATTTCTACCAGTTATACATCTGTATAGTCACCAGATCCAGATACAGAACATTTTTATCTCAGACGTTTTCCTCATGCTTCTTTCCAGCCCATGTCCAGAGGGAACCACTCTTCTGATTTCTATTACCATCGATTAGATGCGCCTGTTCTTGAGCCTCATATAAATTAAATCCAACAGTATGTACACTTTCATGTCTGGCTTTTTTGGCTTAATTTAATGTTTTGGATATTTATCTGTGTTGTTGCATGTATGAGATTTTAAAAATTGCCATGTAATACTTCATTGTATGGATATACTACAATTTTGAAATAATAATAATTTCACACTTCCTGATTTCAAGCTATATTATAAAGCTATAGTAAACATGTGGTAAAAGTATGGTCAACTAATATTTGACACGGAAGCCAAGAATATTCAATTGAGAAAAGACAATCTCTTCAATAAATGGTGCTGGGAAAACTGGATATTCATACATAAAAGAATGGAACTTGACTCCTGTCTTACACCACTCACAAAAATTAACTTGAAATGGCCTAAAGGCTTAAATGTAAGACATGAAACTCCTAGGAGAAAATTTAGGAAAAAATTCCTGGGCATGGGTCTTGGCAATGATCTTTTGGAAATCACACCTAAAGCACAAGCAACCAAATCAAACATAAATGAGTGGGACTACATCAAACTAAAAAGCTTCTGCATAGCAAAAGAAATGATCAAGAAAATGAAAAGACAACCTAAGGAATGGGAAAAAAATATTTGCAAACCCTGGGCTGCTGCTAGCCCTTAACTGCTGTGCCAGCAGGCTGGCCCCCTATAGGAGAGTTCTTAATTATGGATCTAATTTCATTAACACCTATGACTGGTCAGATATTTTATTTATTCTTATGTCACATTTATGTTCAATATGTTATAATTTCCTTATTTGTTCAGTTAAAAATTATTCTATTTTCCATTGTGATTTCCTCTTTGATCCATGGATTATTTAGAAGTTCCTGTTTAATTTTTACATAGTTGGGGATTTTTTAGTTTGTTTATTATTGATTTCTTATTTAATTCCATTGTGGTTAGAGGATATATTTTGTATGACTTCAATCCTCAGAAATGTGTTGAGGCTTGTTTTATGGCTCAGCATATAGTCTGTCTTGGTCCTATGTGCACTTGAAAAGAAGGTGTATTCTGCAGTTGTTGGGATAATAGTCTGTAAATGTTATTTAGAGCAAGAGGATTAATCGTATGGTTCAGAACTTCCACATCCTTACTAATTTTTTGTCTAGTTATTCTGTAAGTTACTAAGAGGAGGGTTAAAATCTCCAGCTGTGATGGCTGGTTTGTCTCTTTCTCCTCTTAGTTCTGTGAAGTATTGTTTCATGTATTTTGAAGCTCTGATATTAGGCACACACACATTTATAATTGTCTCTTTCTAATGAATTCACCATTTTATTATTATAAAATGTCCTTGTTTACCTCTGATAGTTTTCCTTGTCTTGAAGTATATTTGGCCTGATAGGAATATAATCACTCCAGCTTTCTTGCACTTACTGCTTGTATGATGTATCTCTTTCTATCCTTTTACTTTCAACTTATCTATGTTCTTATAAGTATATCCCCCATATATATAAATTGGGTCATTTAAAAAAAACTAATCAGACAATCTCTGCCTTTAATTGTAGTGTTTAGACCTTTTGTAGTCAATGTAATAACTGATATATTTGGATTTAAGTCTGCTATATTGTTCTTTGTTTTCAATTTGTTCCATCTTGTGTTTATTCACTTTTTCTCCTTTTCTACCATTAAAAAAATTAAGCAAAGGGAGAAATGAAAATTCTTCAATTGTAAGTGGAGGTTTTAACATTCCTCCCTCAACAATTCATAGAACTAGACATAATATCAGCAAAATATGGAAGATCTGAACACAGTCACACTTCATCTTAATTGATATTTGTAGGACACTGCACCACAAAAAGCCTAACTATACTTTCAAGTGTACATGGTATACCATATGCTAAGCCATACAATTAAAAGGATTGAAATTATACGGAGTATATTCTCCAACCACAGCGGAATTAAATTAGAGCTCAGTAACAATAAGATAACTGGAAAAACTCAAAATATTTGAAAATTAAACAACACACTTCTATATAATCCATGGATCAAAGAAAAAAAAACACAAGAAAAATTGGAAAATATTTTAATCCAATGATAAGGAAAATACAACACATCAAATTTTGTGAGATGCAGCTAAAGTAGTATTAAGAGGAAAATTCATAGCTTTAAGTGTTAATACTCTAAAGGAGAAAAATCTAAAGCCAATGACCTGTGTTTTTACCTCAAGAAATTGGGAAAAGTAGTTCAAATTAAACCTAAACTAAGTAGAAGGAAGGAAATCATAAAGACAAGTGCAGTAATTAATGAAATAGAACATAGACCAAAAATAGTGAAAATCAATGGAAACAAAACTGGTTCTTTGAAAATATTGATAAAATTGATAAACTTTTAGCTAAACTCACCAAGAATAAAAGAGGGAAGACAAAATATCAATATCAGGAAATAAAGATGAAACATCACTACAGTCTCTACAGATATTAAAAGGACAATAGGGAACAGAATATTATGAACAACTTTATGCCAAAAAATTGTACAACCTAGATGAAATTAACAAATTTTCTTTTCTTTTTTTTTTTCTGCTTTATCTCCCCAAATCCCCCCTGGTACATAGTTGTATATTCTAGTTGCAGGTCCTTCTAGTTGTGGCATATGGGACGCCGCCTCAACATGGCCTGATGAGCGGTGCCATGTCTGCGTCCAGGATCTGAACCAGCGAAACCCTGGGCCGCCACAGCGGAGCGAGCGAACTTAACCACTCGGCCACGGGGCTGGCCCCCAAATTTTCTAAAAGACAAAAACTACCAAAACTAGCCCAGAAGAAACAGAAAATATGGATAAAATTTGGCTATTAATTTCAAAAATTGAATTTGTAATTTAAACTTTCCCACAAAGGCACCTCCAGGCCCAAGAGGCTTCACTCATGGATTCTATGAAACATTTTAAAAAAGAAAATATCTATCCTATACAAACTCTTTTTAAAAATAGGGAAGTATGAGGGCTGGCTCCATGGCATAGTGGTTAAGTTTGGCATGCTGCACTTCAGCGACCCACGTTCACGGGTTCACATCTCTGACACAGGTCTACCCCACTCATCAGCCATGCTGTGGCGGTGACCTACATATAAAATGGAGGAAGATTGGCACAGATGTTAACTCAGGGCTAGTCTTCCTCAAGCAAAAAAAGAGGAAGATTGGCAAGACATGTTAGCTCAGGGCTAATCTTCTCAGCAAAAAAAAAAAAAAAACGGAAATATGGAACACTTCCCAATTCATTTTACCAGGCCAGTATTACCTAAATACTAAAACCAGAGGAAGGCATTACAGGAAAAGAGAACTACAGACTAATATTGCTCATGAACATAGATGCAAATTTAAGTAAAGTTAAATTTTATACCCATGTGTATGTATGTATGTATCTCTAGACTTCTATCTGTAAATATGTATTGAAAGATACCTGGAATGATGTTTACCTAATATTATTGATGATTGTTTCTGGTTGGTAGTTTAAAAAAAGCTTTACTATTGCACTTTTCTGCATTGTTTGCTTTTTAAAAAACACATATTATGCAGTGGAATAATTTTTCTTTTAAAAAACTGGTAATCAAATACAGCAACTTAGTTCTAGGTGATGATTTTGTTTTTCTTTGTATTTTTCTGAATTTTTAACGTGAAAATAGATATCAGTTGTTGGTTTTGGGTATGTAGTCTTTAAAATTTTAGGTAGTTTCTTTCCATTCCTATTTTATCAGTGTTTTCTATGGGGAATGCGTACTGAATTTTATCAAATGTCTTCTCAGCATCTACAGATTCAAGCACACGATTTTTAAACTATCCTAGTACAAGCCACACTTGCACTCCTGGTGGCACCGGTTTATTGCACAGATGTCTACACAGGGAGGTGTAAGCAGAAAGCAAGCTCTTCCCACCCTCTGGGCATGAGCTTCCCTGCTCTGGGTGAAATCTTGGACAGCTCTCAACTTTTCCAATCCTTTCTAGTCTAAGAACAATTTTATTTCAGTAATTAAAAGCCCTATTCAATCCAATATTTAAACTCCAATCTTTTACCCGGTTTAAATTTCTCCTCTCCCTTAGCTCTGCCTCAGACTGGGAAATCTGTGGTGAGGACAGGCTCTTTTCTAAGTGCTCTTTTGGGAGCTGTATTAGTCGGGGTTCTCCAGAGAAATAAAACCAATAGGAGACAGATAGATATAATATAAATTTATTATAAAGAATTGGCTCATGTGCTTATGGAGGCTGAGAGGTCCCACCATCCGGGTCTGCCAGCTGGACACCCAGGAGGGCTTGTGCTGTAATTCAGCCTGAGTCTGAAGGCGTGAGACCCAGGGGAGCTGACGGTGTAAATCCCAATCTGAGGGCCGAAGACCAATATCCCAGCTCAAGGAGTCAGGCAGAGAGAGAGAATTCTCCCTTGCTCTGTCTTTTTGTTCTATTCAGGCCCTCAGTGGACTGGATGATGCCCACTGGTATTGGGGAGGGCCATCCTCTTTACTCAGCCTACTGATTCAAGTGCTAATCTCATCCAGAACCACCCTCGTAGACACACCCAGAATAATGTTTAACCAAGTATCTGGGCGCCCTGTGGCCTAGTCAAGTTGACACACAAAATTAGCCATCACAAGGATCCTCTGGGAGAGAGCAGAGACAAGGAGCAGCAAGGTCCTATTAGTTTGGTACAGTGTCACCTGGTGTTGGTGCCCTGGAGGGGAGTTGCACTTAGAGTTTCTGAGAGGGGCTTGCTCGGCCAACACTCAGGCTCACTCTCCTGCAGAGCCGTTGACCCAGGCAATGCCTCCTCGAGCTGGCAGTGTGACTGCCCACCTCAGATGCCTGGGTGTCCTTTTGCCCAGTGAAGAGTCTCTACTAAGCACCCTCCCGTGGGGCCCACCTCTGGCCCACAGGAAATATGCGCATGCCGTTGCTGAAGGCTGGGAATGCAGGCCTTTCTTGAGACAGTCCTCACCTAATCTGCTCCTAGGCAAGGACAGCTCCAGCCACAGTCTCTGACCTTGAGTCTTTACTGGTTCCAATGTCCCTCAGGCTTCAGGAGCCCCTCCTTTGACTTGAGCTAGAAGGCCAGGTGGAGGGTATGCCCATTGACAACACTTTCCAAACATGTCCCTACTCCAACTCCTCAGATCTCAAGGAAACCTCATGGGTGGAGGGTCCTAATGCTCCGGGAGTGGTCAGGCGTCTCCCTTAAGAAAGGGTGATGCTTGACAACTCCGCTCTTGTTCTTGGCTGTGGGGCTTCTGCCCAAACTCAGACATCAGGAAGTGCTGCTTTTAATGTCCCTTATGCTGGAATAAATCCTCCTGATCATGGCATAGTATTCTTTTTATACACTGCTAGATTTCTTCATATATTTTTATGTTTGCATCTATTTCCATACGTGATATTTCTCATTTATTTTTTCCACTCGATTTATCAGACTTTGATACTAAGGTATTTCTAGCTTTATGAAATGACTTACGGGCTTTTCTCTATATGGCTCTATACAGTTTGAATAACAAGAGAATTGTTTATTGGGGAAGTAAAACTTGGCTGTAAAACAATCTCGGCACGGTGCTTCATAAAGTGGTAACTCTAACAACTTTCCCAAGTTTTTCTGTTGTTACTGAACTGTTCAGGTTTTCTCTCTCATTCTGGGTCATATTTGGCAACATAAACTTTGTCAGAAAATCATCCATTTTCCTTCTAGGCTTTCAACTTGATTGCCGTAAAGTAGACATAATGTCTCGCGTTAGTTTCTTAGGGCTGCTGTAACCAATTACCACAAACTAGGGGCTTAAGACAATAGAACTTGATTCTCTCGCAGTTCTGGAGGCCAGAAGTCAGAAGTCAAGGTGTTGACAGGACTGATTCCTCCTGGAGGCTCTGAGGGAGCGTCTACGCCCCTCTCCTAACTTCTGGTGGCTGTCAGCAATCCTTGGAGTTCCTTGGCTTGTAGATGCGTCACTCCAATGTCTGCCTTCATGTTCACATGGCCTCCCCCTCTGTGTGTCTCTGATCTCATCTCCTTTCTCTTATAAGGACACCAGACATTGGATTTAGGGCCCACCCTAAATCCAGGATAATCCCATCACGAGATCTTTAACTTGATTACATCTGCAAAGACCTTAATTCCATAAAGTCACATTCACAGGTATGTGAGTTAGGACTTGGGGATATCTTTTGAGGCACCACTCTTCAATCCACTGCACTTCTATTCATAGAATCATGAGAATTGGGTTAAGGGTTTCTGAGAAACATACAAGTTTATTTGTAATTAGAAAAAAATCTTTATTTTTTCACAACCTCCAGCATCATTAACAGAGCCTTGCTTAAATGATGCCACCAGCTCCATTTTCCCAGGAAATAAGTCTAGCTTTTCTCTCTCCCACATGTGTGTTGGGGTGGGGGTGGGGATTGGGATGGCCATGCCGAGTTCTATGAAATTCACCTCTTGGATGTGACCAGGAGGGAAAGGAATGAACTGTTCACACTTTCTGTCAAAAGTTGACTTGTCTGTTTGAGATCGTGAGCTCCCTAAAGAATGCGTCTGTACCTCTCATTCCTCCAGGTACCAAGCTGTTCCCATCCCAGGCCTGGCTCTTCCCCAGGGCAGGGCTCTCATTAACATCATGGCGGGTGGGGGTGGCTGAGAGCACGGCCTGTATCTCCTCCCCCTTCACACTACAAGGCCACCTCGGTGTCCCAGTGCACCTCCCCTTGCCTCAGAGGAGAAAAATAGTATAGCTGTCGGAAATAAGATAGATCATGCAATCTGATAATCTGTGAAGTTGGCTATCACCACTCAAGATTCTATTTGCTAAGCAACTGTAACGAAAACATTACACATTTTCATCAAGATAAAAAGTAAAACCAGGATAGCTTTGAGTACCATCGCAACCACATCGAGTGGCACACCACACAACCCACCAACCACACCATAACATTTTAGTTCCTTGGAAATGACGAATTGGACCCATGGGGGCTCTGGAGAGAGAGATTTGGCCGTGTCTGCGGAGAGGGGTCCAGCAGCCTCAGAAGAGGGGAGAGTGCAAGTCAGTGAGTCTCAAACTTCCCAGGGCAGCAGCAGCTCCTGGAGGATACCCTCACCCCAGAGTTTCGGAGTCAGTAGGTGGGGGGTGGGGAGAATTTGCGTTTCTTACAAGTTCCCCGGAGATGCGGAGCAGCTGTCCTGAGACCACACCTCGAGAACCACTGGCCCAACGTGGGGCTTTGGACCCTCCCCTGTTAATAAGCTCTATCTGTGGTCTGAGGCAGGCAGTCCTCACACATTTTGTGAAATGCTGCTTGCAGAGTGAACAGGCCAGAGGCCAGAGGTCAGGGACTTGGGGTCTCCCAGGTGAGGTGGTGGTGGGGCTGTGAATATGTGTGGAGCTCAGTGAGAATGGAGCCAAGAAGAGGCTTTCTGAAACTCCTTCTTGGGGACCCTGCATTTCCTTGTATCTACCCGGAAAGCACGAAGCAGATGGAGCCAACATTGCCTAGAGCCTTTGAGGTCAGCCATGAGGGGTTTGTTTTGGCTTTCAGCGTGAAGTGTCCAGAAGGAGCTGGCCTGGCCTCTGGTGGGGAGGTTTAGATCTAGAGAGGGGCACATGCCAGGTTCATCAAACCGCTCCTGAGAAGGTTCTCCAGCCTGGCTCTGTGAACGATTTGGCAAATAAATACGTAGGGTGAACTTGCTGAGCCCCAGACCCTGGGTCCCCAGGGAGTACATTTACCTGGATGGTGAGAGCAGGGGCAGGCAGCAGGGGGTCTGACCTTTCACATCCCAGGGCTCCTACGGGAGCCGCAGGACTTCCCCGCAAACCGCTGCTGAGAACCATCCGCTCTGCGATGGTGCCACCTGGTGGACGAGAGGGACACTGGTCCGGGTTTCCAGGCGTTCTCGGAGCAGCCAGGGGAAGCTCAAATGGGGATATTGATACCAACTGCTGCTGCTGCTACTGCGACAATAATGCTGGTGAAGCTAAAAGCAGCCACTACGAAGAACTGAGAATTTTCTACGTGTATGTTAGACACGAGTGCAAGCTCTCTGAATGCATCAACTCATTTAATCCTCACAACAACCTAGAAGTAAGTACTCACAGGAGCTGCGTGTTTTCGACCAGGGAACCGGGGCCCAGAGAGTCGGAATAACTTGCCAAGGCCACATCGTTAGTGAGGAAGTGTCCTCTGATCCCAGTTTGGGGTTGGCTCGGAGGACACACAGAGTACTGGCTTTGCCGCTCGGCCCTGTGAGGGCTTGTGGGAGTTATTTAACATCTCTGGGGCTCAGTTTCCTCACCTGGGGGAGTTTAATGTCCTCGTGGGGACCCAGTGAGAAGCAACGTGGTGAAAGCAGGTGCCTTGTCTGCTGTGAAGGCCAGGGGGCGCCATTCACACAAATGCCTGGTCAGCCGTGCCCGCAGGGCTGTGCAGCCGACAGGCCCTCCCCAGCACAGAGGGAGCCCTCAAAAAGTGGCATTTCAGCCCCTTGCCTGAAAAAAAGAGGCGTCCCTGTCAATAAATCCCATCTTTTTCCCTAACCTTTGGTACCACGCCCCCCAGAGAAAATGTGTGTCTCTTCTGGAGAACTTCCTCGCAGGGGTGAATGATAAGAAGGGAGAGGAATTGACACTGTTTGAGCTTCAGACGGAGGATCTCTGGCCCTTACTGGACCCAGGAACCAGCAGTGGCCAGAGAGCGTGGCTGGGTGACCCCCAGGGGATAGAGCACCTCTCAACACAGGGCCTCTACTTCTCCTGGCTCCTACCTGCAGGTGCTGCTGTGTTGGGGGCAGTTGGCCACCTTGACGGAGCATCTTCAGTGGGCTGTGGGAGGAGGGTGGTTAGAGAAACGGGGTTCATTGGCCCAGAGGCCAAAGTGAGGGGAAGGTTTGTGGAAAGACTGAGGCCAAGAGGCGCTGACCCTGGGTTGGGGAAGGAGACAGCCGTCAGGCTGAGTGTGTCTTGGCTCTGCACCCTATCTCCTTGGGAAACCTGTTGTGGCAGAGGCCTTGAACTTGACATGAGAGAGAGTACTTGGTGAAGGGCGAGCAGGGAGTTTTGGAGCAGTCTCACCCCCAGCCCAGGGCTCTGTAAAGGGAATTCCCCCTGGAACCCTGGGGTCAGCAAACAGATCGAATTCCAGACACAGGCTTTTTGATGAGGATAAGACATATTATTGAATAAATAGTGTTGGGACAGGCTTAACACAAAGCTAAAACCTATTTCACACCTAACTCCAGAATAAATTTCCAATGAATTAAAGTTTAAAGTACTAATAGCTAATAATGACAGAGCACTGACCATGTGCCAGTTATTATTTCTAGAGCTTTCCATAAATTAGCTCTTTTAATCTTCACTATAATGGTTTGAGGTATAGACAGCTCCATTTTATTATTTAATGGATAGGAAGTTATCTGAAAAAGGGTGTAAATATAAAGGTGTTAGAAGAAAATGATATTTGGGGGCTGGCCCCGTGGCCGAGTGGTTAAGTTTGTGCGCTCCACTTTGGTGGCCCAGGGTTTCACCAGTTCTGATCCTGGGCGTGGACATGGCACTGCTCATTAGGCCATGCTGAGGTGACATTCCACATGCCACAACTTGAAGGACCCACAACTAAATGTATACAACTATGTACCGGGGGGCTTTGGAGAGAAGAAGGAAAAATAAAATCTTAAAAGAAAAAAAAGAAGAAGAAAATGATATTTGGATGAGAACGCACCCTGTTATACCAAAGACAAAAACCATAAAGGAGAAAATGATAGCTTTGAACATTTAAAATTAGAAATGTCTATAGTATAAAAATCATGAATAAAATTAAAAGAGAAATCTCATGCTAGGGAAAAATTTGGCAATAAATGTGACATATAAGTGGTCAATAAACAATACATAAAAACTAATAAGTAAGAAAAATGAAATCTCCAATAGAAAATTGAAGAGAGGGTGTAAATAGGCAATTTACAGGAAATAAAAATTGACATATCTTAGAAAGTCCAATCTTACTGGTGGTCAAAGAAATGAAAATAAAATAGAAATTAGATGCCATTTTCTTCACGTTTCCACTAAGCAAAGATTTCAAAAAAGATAATAACATATAGGTCTGGTGAAAGTGCAGGAAATGTCAATTTTTTTATGCTGGTTCACACATCTTTAATTGCTGGGTAATAAATACTCCATTATATAGGTAGAGGATTATTTATTTAATCATTCCCCAATTATTGTTCACCTAGATCATTTCCAATTTTTTGTCTTATAAATGCAAAGATCATCTTTCTTCACCATTTTTTGCGTCTTTGATGGTTTCTTTAGGAAAGGTCCCAGGAGCGGAATTTTTAGGATACAATATTTTAAGCCTCCCATGATGGCTGAATCTGTTTTGATTGACAAGGGGAGCTGGGTAAGAGCAGAGCTCAGAGCAGCCCCAGGACCAGGAGAGGAGAGGGCAACAGGCAGAGTGAGCGGGTGTGGAGGCTGCCTTTCAGATGAAGAGCATGGGGCAGGGGGAGTGAGGCCGACAGGGGAGAGGCGGGAGGGCAGGAGCTGTGGCCAGAGGGTGGGGGTGCAGGAAGGAGACTTCCAGGTTGGCCATCCAAGGGAGAGTGGTGATGCGGGGAAGCCGAGCCTCTTCGCTGATGCCCAGCCCAGGGCCTGCCCCACAAGGGAGGCAGAGGGGGCCCTGCGGGGCAGGTTGGCCTGGACTGGGATCCTAGCACCCCACTTACTGGGGCTGTGTGCTTGGGCAATTCACCCAGCTCCTCCACGCCTTAAGTGAGGTGACCCGTGCACAGCACAATGACTGGTGCTTGCTGTGTTTGATAAATGGTGGCTGTAGTTACTAGCAGGCACTCCAAAACCACTTACTGATTTGATTCTAGGATCTTGGCTAACATTTGAATAGCGATTCTTGTGCCGGCCATTATTCTGAAAGAATATAGCTAATTCAAACCTAACAATAGCCCAAGAGCCCTAAGAAGTACAATCATTATCATCAACCCAATTTGACAAATGGGGAAATCAAGGCATAGAGAGGTCAAGCAACTTGCCTAAGGTCATTAGTCAGCAGCATAGCTGGGCTGGACCCGGGCAACCATGCTCTTACCACCACCCCACACAGCTTCTGTGCACCAATAATACCAGAAATCTCGGCAATGCCAGCCACAAAGCCGGAACAGAAGTCTGGATTCCTTTGGGGCTGGGGATGGGGAAGACTTATTATATTAACGAAAAACAGTGTAGTGCCCAGAGTCAAGGGCTCCTCCAGGCTGCCTTCAAGGGAGTAGGGCCAAGGTGGGGCCCCAGGGGTTCCTGGCTGTGGGGTGCTCTCCTGGTCTGGAGATCAGAGGCCCCCAAATTGCACTTGAGGCCTCCGGGGTCCTGCTCACTCTGCTGACTGCTGGCCGGGCCCGGCCTGGCCTTGCTCAGGAGGAGGCTGGAGACAGACAGCAGGAGGGACAGGACTGGAGGCCCCTGGGAGGAGGCCCGGCACACAAGCTCCGGAAAATGACAGCGACCTAGGCTCACAACGCTGCTGCTGAGTCACCAGGGGAAGTGGATCTGCGCTCAGCTCCCGTGGAAGAAGGCGGGGATGTGGGGGACGCATTGAAAGATTTTCCTCAAACAAGTTAAAATTAAAACGGGTGGGGCAGCTCGCTGGGACGGGCTGGTCCTCAGCGTGGCGGGCGGGGGTGGTGGTGAGCCGAGCACAGTCTGTGGAGCCAGACAACTGGCTGCAAGTTCAGGCAACTTCTGGCTGTTCCTGGGCCTCAGTTTCCCTTTCTGTAAAACAAGCACCATCGCACCTACCTCACAGGTGCCCATGAGGATTAAATGCGGTAATACAGATAAATAGCACAGGGCCTGGCTTACAGCGAGCGCTTGACAAAACGTCCGCTGGTAACTACTATTTGTTGTGCATTCACTCCGTGCCCAGCTCTGTGCTGAGTGTGTAATGGGGGTTAGATAACTGAGGGTTCTCGAAGTGTGCTGCCAGACCAGCAACATCACGCCCCGGGAAGCTGTGAGAAGGGCAAATTCTAGGGTCCCCCCCGCGACATCTGCTGCATCCAAAAGTCCTGTGTTTTAAGCAGCCTCCCAGGAGGCTATGATGTTTGATCAAGTTCAACAACTACCACCTAATTTATAGTTATTAGTACTGTTGTTACAGACCACAGTGAAAAATTTTATTCTCACTAGGAGGGTGACCTGGTTTGCCTGGGACTGTCCTAGTGTTAGCATTGAAAGTCCCACGTCCCAGGAAACCCCTCAGTCCTGAGCAAACTGGAAACTTTTGTCACCTTATTAAGTTGGAGTCGTGTTTTACTCTAGGAAGGGATTATGGGATGTGGCAAAAGCAAGCAAACCAGCCGAGGATGAGAGAAGCTGGGGGATGAGTGTTGAGCTGACTGGGGGCTGACGTGGGGGGAGGAGTGGAGGGTCCGGTGTGGCATGAGGTGAAGGCCAATCGAGAGGTCCGGACAGCAGAGGGGCCATCCCTGGGACCCCCAGGTCCTCAGCAAAGCTCAGGGATGGTTACTGAGAGTGGGCTCGTTCTGTGGAGACTGAGGCAGGAGCTGAACTTCAGAGTTGGGGGGCTGTGGAACAGTGACAGAAGTGGAGGTCACCGTGAGCACCTCAAGAACTCTGCGGAGTCTGCAGCTGGCCTTGGGATGCCACAGGCCATGGGGTTGGGGGCAGAGGAGGGTGGTAGGAGCCTATCTGACTTGGGTTTTAAGGCATGGAGACCACTGCTGATTTCTGTAACAATTATTCATTCGTTCAACAAACATTAAGTGTTAACTCTGTACCACCAGGCCCTCCCCTGGACCTGGGGATATAAAAACGGAAGGGATGTGAGCAAATGAGGTACCGTTGCAGATTGTGACCAGAAGAATTGACAAGTCAGGCTGAGAGGACCTGCTGTAACGAAAAGAAGAATCCCTGGGGTCAAAGTTCATTTACAAAGGGCCGGGGTCCTTGAGTGGCTTTAGACACTGGCTCCTCCAGGAGGTGATTTCTTTTACAACCACTGAGAAGCCACAGTATTCAAGGGACCAGAATAAAATGGACCCCAGCAAGCGGTCTCAGCCCTGGCTGTACAGCCTGACCCCGCAGGGAGCTTTAAAAAGTCCTCATACCTGGGCCCCACCCCAGACCCATTGCACCAGATTCTCTGGGGCCTGGCCTGGGCCCTGAGTTTTTCTCCCCAAGCTGCCGAAGTGACTTGGATCCTAAGATGCAGCCCCTTCAGGAGCCGCTGGTCTAGGCGGTTACAGGTTCGAGATGATGGCCCGGACTTCCAGTGCCTTTGCTACAGGCTCACGTCTCTCCTCTGCCCCGATTCCCAGCCGGGCTCCCACCCCAGTGGTGGGTTGCCGAGTCATCCCGGGGCTGTCACAGTGTCCTGAATTTCCTCTCCCCCTGTGCCGGTTCTGGCCCAGGGTGTTGGGGGCCTGAGCAGCAGGTGGTGCTGACTACGGTGGGGGAGGGGCTGGGTGAGTCATGTGTGGGTCACGCTTAGTCACGAGGGGGAACTGGGAGAAGAAGGGCGGCCGGCCCCCTCCCTCAGGATGTTGTGGGGGCGAGTTCAGGGATGTGTCAACCAGTGAAGAATTTTGTCAGAGTTTCTTAGAAGAGTAGGTGGGTCTTTGCTCCTTTCATTTCCTCTTCCTACTCTCAGTAGCCATGAAACTACCAGAAGGGCCGGGAGTCAGAGAAGCAGGGTCAGCGGCCAGTTCATTTTTCACTGGGTAACACACAGTGAGAATCGGATAAAGGGTGATCGTCTCCCCAGAAAATGCCTGTAGACCCACAATTTTGCGTATGATTTGGGGGGGCGGTCAGCCACTCCTCTGTCACCCCATGGAGCCCAGGTTAATACCCCTATACTGGGGTGCCTGGGTTCCAAGCCTGGAGGGACCCCCGTTGATCCGCTGCAGGAAGGAGAGGGGAGGGACCTGGGCTCTCAGCCTGGAGAGCCAGCTGCTGCGCTGCAGATGAGAACAAAACAGGCTGCCACTTACCTTCACGTGGCAGGGATTTTTATTTTGACCTGCATGCATGAATTCAGTGGTTCTCCAACTTTAGGGAGCATCAGCATCTGCTGGAGGGCTTGTTAAAACACACATTCCTGCGCCTCCCCTCAGAATTTCTGACTCAGTAGGTCTGAGATGGGGCCATTTGCATTTCTAACAAGGTGATGCTGAAGTGGCTGGTCTGGGGCCCACACTTTGAGAACCACGTATCCAATTATTTTACCTCTGCTCGTCAGCCCAGGCGCCAGGCTCAGGACTGACTAGGAAGCGGGGTTTGGGTCAGAGTTAATGGTTTACCGCATCATCGCCAGGATGCACATTCTCCTGAAAGCATCCATCAGTTCTTGGCTCGAGATGAACTCAGCTTTGTTTTTTTGTTTGAAGTTTCACATTAGCATGATAATGAGCTGTTTGGCACGATGTTGGAGCCCAGCAAAGTGAAAGTTCCAGGCGGCGAGAGTGTCCGCAGCTTGCATAGAATGTCCCACCTCTGGAGAACACAGAGCCTGTAAACTCTCGGCTCGGATTCTTTACATTGAACACAGTTGTCCACATTTTAAGAAGAATGCTGGAGTGTGTGAGAGGCAAACCAGGAGCCCACATGCCTTTGGGTAAAAACTTCCCATAACTAAGGGCACCACATGCAGATTGTGGGGTACGTCTGAGCTGACTGCCTTGCCAGGCAGAATTGTGCCGCTGATACAGGCAGAGGAGCAACTCCACAGGCCAAGATGAATGCCGATGAGGCCTCCTCTGGTGGGATGTGGCTGACCTGGGTCCTGAGGCACAGTGAGTCCGGGGCTGGATTTCAATCTGATGCTGAGTTGAGGTTCTAAGGTGTGATACTCAAGCTTCACTGTGTCCATGAATCATCTCGTTAAAATGCAGATTCTGATCGAGTAGTTCAAGGCAGAGCCCAAGAGTCTGCATTTCCAACAAGCTTCTGGGTGATATCGATGCACATCTGTGCCACCTGGGAACTTTCATCCAGTGCCTCTTCAGAAATGTGTAGAGATGGAGATGGAGTTTATTTTAAATAGTCCTGGAATGGACCAGGGAACCTGGTGCATGCTTTAGAAAGTGAAACCTTTTATCTTCAAAAGAGATGGAATTAGCGGGCCCAATATGTGACTGAAATTTTCACGAGTCAGTGAGCATGCTCCTCGTCTACTGGGTGCAGGTTTATGAGAGCCCCTCCTCAGCTCCCCCAGGTCGAGGATTCCTCTTAATGCACAGATCTTAATGGTTCATCATTCCCATTAAGCTGTGAACCCTGTGACATGGTGACTGGATTTTAACGTCCTCTGTTGTCCTGATGTGGGCTCAGTGAGCCATCAGTATTTGTTGCCTGAATGAATATATTTGACTTCCCTCTCTTGTGGGTAACAAATATCGGCCCATTACTAGGTGTTCAGTGGCATTGTCCACTCTGACATGTCTTAAAAATGAGATGGGGGAGCCATTGGGGAGGGAAGGTTTGAACAGAGTGGAGATATAATTTGACTTCCATTTTCCCGAAATTTCTGTGGTGGTTGTATTGAGAATACAATTGAGAAGTGCAGGAGGACAAGAGTGAAGCAGGCATGAGTGATGGCGGCTTGGGCTAGAATGGTAGCAGTGGAGGGGAGGAGAAATGGGCGGGTTCTCGATACATTCTGCAGGTAGAGTCAGCAGGATTTGCTGACAGATTGGATGTGAGGTGTGAGAGAAAGAGGAATTAAGGACAACTCCGATGCTTTTGGCCTGAGCCACTGGAAGCGTGGACTGCCATCAACTGAGCTGGGGAAGGCTAGGGGTGAAGCAGGCAGCGAGGTGAAGGTCAGGAACTCAGTTTGGGACACAGGAACTTTGAGACACTCTACTTGAGTACATCCAAGTGGAGGTGTCAGGTAGGCAGTTGGGAATATGAGTGGGATTTGGAAGTTTCGAGCTAGAGACAGACCTTTGGGAGTCGCCAGCACATGAAAGGCACTGAAGTCTCGAGATTGGATGAGATCACCAGGAGAGTGAGTTCAGGACAGAAGAGGCCCCAGGGCTGGGCTCTGGGTGTTCCAAAGTTAACAAGTTAGGTGGAAGAGGAGGAACCAGCAAAGGGGAATAGAGAATGATCATGTGGAGGGAGGAAAACCAAGAGATAGCAGCATCCTAGAAGCCAATGGAAGCAAGTTTAACAAGGAAGAGGGGGTGAGCAACTGTCAATGCTGCAAGAAGACCAATGAGAAGATCACATGAGAAGACTGAGACCAACCACTGATTTTAGTGAGACGGAAGCCATTGGTGACCGTGAGAGAAAGGTGGTAGTGGCACAGTGGTGGCTGAAAGCCTGTGTGGAGCAGTTTAAAGAGAAAGGAATGAGAGGAATTCATGACAGTGAGGATAGAGAACTCTTTTAAGATGGCTTCCTGCAAAAGACAGCAGAGAAGCAAGTGGTATCTGGCAGAGGAGGTGGGTCAAAGGTTTTGTTCCTGTTTAAGATGGGAAAGATCCAGAAGAGAGAGAACTGATGATGCAGAAGAGAGAGGGGTGAAGTGCGGGAGCAAGGTCCTGGCTGTGTTCTAGAGCGCAAGAGAAGGGACCAGCTTTAGCCAGCAGCATGGATGGTTCATCCGTAGCAGCCAGGAAGGCAGAGTAGGTGGGTGCAGAGGCTGGTGGGTGAGGAGAGGCGGAGGAAGGAGTCTGTGGAAATTCTGTTCGGCTGGCTTCAACTTTCTCAGTAAAGGAGGACGCATCAAGTGAGAGAGATTTGACACACATAGAGGAGAAGGTGATGTGAAGATGGAGACGAGAGAGGTCTGGAGACACTGGCCTTGAAGACTGGAGTGATGTGGCCATGGATTGCCAGCAGCTGGAAGAGGCACGGGGCGGATTCTGCTCTAGAGCCTCTGGAGGGAGCACAGCCCTGCCGACACCGTGACGTCAGCCCAATGTTACTGAATTTGGACTTCTGGACTCGAGAACTGAGAGAGAACAAACTTCTGTTTTAAGCCACTAGGTTTGTGGTAATTTTTAAAACAGCATCAGGAAACGAATACAGACTCAAGGAGAACTGGTTGTCAGAAGACCCCCTGCCTGTTCCCCACCGTATGCCTAGTGCATGGTGGAGCCCAACAAGTATGTGTGGAATGAATGAAGGGGCAGCAGCCAGGCCTGAGTGGCCACCCCCACCCCTCCCTGCGGTCTGGCCTTCTCTGCTGCCAGCCCAGGGGGTGTGACAAGTACCCTCTAGCTCCTGGGTTTACATGTTTTAGCTATTGTCACCCAAAAAAGTACCAAGAGAGAGATTAGGCCTCTATTCCCTGGAAAAAGGGACCCTGAGAGGCTCAGCTTGGTCAAGTACCCAGCAGGTTCCATCAACAGAGAAATAAAATCACACTGTACCAGGACTATAGTCCTGTGGATGGGGGCGGGGGCAGCTCCCCTGAGAAGCAGCATCGGACCACCCAATAGGTGTCCTTTACAAAGAGCACCGTTTCTGGGCTCCTGACCACGAGCTCCCAGATGGAGCTTTAGCCCTCGGTCTACTTCACAGGTGCCCACTGGTGTCCCGTTCACAGGCGGGACACTGACAATTAAAGCAGATCACTTGCTCAAAGGCACATAAAGGTCGGCGGCAGAGCCCGAATCCAGGGCTGCCTGACATCCAGAGGCTGTGTCTAAACGCTGTGCTCACCGACCTTCCTCCTCCAATCCGCACAGAAAGGAGACGCCCCTCGGCCCCCAGCCATCTCCTCCTTACTTAGGTTTGCTCCGTAAGAGGGGGCATTCTGGGCCCGACACCGACAACTCACAATGGTCTCGGGCAAACTTTAGGACCATCTGAATGAGAGGAAATAGGACAGACACGCGCTCCTCTGCTTTTCTTTATTAATGAGTGGAGATACACAAAGACTTAATAAAAAGTTACATAAAAGGCTCAAGCATCCTCGAGATCTTCAGGCATCACTCTCCCTTCACGACAATGGCCACCTGCTAATACTGTGTAACAGAAGCTGGGCGCTCGCAGGCGCTCAGTAATTCAAGTATCTTTCATTCGGAAGAAGCCCAATATGGGATTTTGTAATCCAATGGGCTGCTAACGGAGGGCACCTGTCTGTGGCTCTGGATTCACTGTACCACGTCTGAGGGGCCTCTGGGTAGAGCTGCCATGTGCTAGTGGGTTGTGTCTCCTGGCACAGTGAGACAGGCCACACTAGGCTACTAGGCACTCTCCACATCAAGCGCCGCAAGAAGGTAGAGGGCAAAGTCCTAAGAGAAACCATCCAAGCGTCCCCTGTGTGGCAAAGTACAGGGGAAGTCAGTGGCCATAGTCCCAGGCTGTGGGGGTGGGAAGGATGGCTGGGATTGCCTGCTGGGGAGAAAAAGAGCCCTCTATGGGGGTGGGGGGTGTCAGAACTGTAGAAGGAAATCTGAGAGTACACTGTGGCAAGGGTATGGAGTGAGGGGGTTTCAGGAAGGGTATGCTCCAGCAGATATGATGGTAGCACTATTCAGGTGGTCTGAGAAAACAGTGGGACCAGCAAGATGTCACCAAAGACACAAGTCCCAGTGGGATCCTCAGTCATGGAGTAGCGTGGCCAAATGGTTTCCCAGACCAACCCTGCCAGGTGACCATGGAGAAGACATACTGGGGACGCCCCAGGAAACATCCCACTCTGGCCTATCTAGAAGCTGTCACTGCCACAAGGGCCCATGGTCCTCTAAAACACAAGGAACTGTCTTTTAAAAGTGTTATTCACCCATCTCACCTATGGTGAAAACGATGTCATGGAGATGAAGGCTGACTGTTGGCTCAACAGCAGAGGCTGCGGAAGGCCACCTGGACTATGGAGTTACGCTGTGGGTGGAGTGCAGGGCAGATGCCCTGGCAGATGGGGCCAGGGGTGGGGCAGATGCACTGCCCTGCTTGGGGGGACCAGAAGTGGTTGGAAGGCCTCTGTCTGGTTACCTTCATGGTTAGGGGCTTTGTTCCAGGTCATCTGATCTGCTTCTAAGAGACTCCCCACACAGTGCTCTCAGGGAGTGGCAGCCTCCACAGTGGGTAGGGGTGTGTGGTGGTGGTCCGTGTGTGGCAGAAGTTCTCTGGCTGTGGACACTCCCCTGTGTGCAGGGCTTCTTGTCCTACTCACCACTCCCTTGACACGAAGCAGCTCCATCCTTATGTCCTCCGGCCTGCCTTGCCTCTTCCTCGGCTCTGGTCTATAGCTGTCATCACACTGCATGTGGGGCTGCTGGGGACATGGCTCAGAGGAGCAGAGGGGCTGAAAGAGCCTTGTCCTGTTAATGTTTGAAATGCCCATTAACATGACAGGATCTTGGGAAGCACTGAAGTGCCTGACCTAGAATGTTCTTTGATATCCTTCCTTTTAGAGTCAGAAAAAAGGGCCATTTAGCCAAAGAAGTTTGATTTCCAACTAACAGAAGTCCCACCTGTCTCCTTCTGCAGCAGCATCGCTCTTCGGCTGGGCTCCTCAGTGCTGGCGAGCTTGCTGAGGTAGGAACCCAGCACAGGCCCAGAATGGGAGAAGGATCAGGGATCCCGATGTCCAGCTGGGTGCTCACTGTCCTGGGAGTTCTTTCTCCAAACAGTGGCCAGGCCACCTGCTGAGGGATGTTCTACTTTGCCTAGTGACCTGGTTTGTAACATAAGGAAAATAAGGCCACTAGCCATGCCACCTCATCTTTTGACCTTCTCTCAGGGGTGCGCTATTGTTCTTGCTGCCCCTCCAGCCCCACCCTGGCTGGAAAATTCTAGCCTTAGGTTCATACCAGCAGCACCTGAGAGGGAGGTGGGCATCATGAGGGAGCTGGGGGACTGTCCCCTTGCAGAAACAAGTGTATGGGAGCCATGTCAGTGCCCCAACCTTCCTTTCTCCTCCAATTATATATTATAGTTAAGATCCAAGAGGTTCAGAGAAGTGTGCGCTAGAAGGGCAACCTATTAGTCAGCTGGTAAATGCTCAAGGGGTTTGCACATTGACTGGGCGTGAGAAGTGGTAGCCGATTGACTCCAAGGGAAGATGGCTTCAGGTCTCGGTGCTGTCTTAGTGCTAACAGGATTGGATCACTTGTGGTTAAGGTTCAGCATGAACTAGAGTTTGCTGGATGGCGTCCACACTAGCTTACTTTGGTGTGGAGACACATCCACGCCCATGTCCGTGTGTTTGTGTCAGAGGCACCAGGCAGCCCAGGTGATGAGAGAGCAGGGAGAGATGGGCCTGAGGAAGCCCTTACATGGCCGCGGAGAACTCAGAATTGAGCCCACACCTCTGAAAAATAAAGGAACGCTTCGGCAAAGCCAACCAGCTTGCTTTAGTTTACACGTTTCCAGGATGATGAAAACCCCCATTAGAAGGGACATCGTGCCAGCCTCTGCCCTCAGCAAAATAGAATCCTGTTTCCTAAGAGCTGCATCCTCATCCACGGGAAGACCCTCTGGGTGAACACGTCTGTTCTCTCCAGTTTACAGGCCGTGAGTAGCTCTGCTTCTCCCGAGGCCTCCAGCTCCGGTCCCCATTGACTTCCGGTCTCTCCCTCAGCCCACTTCCACGTTGAGTTGAGTTTTGGCACTGCTGGAAAAACTCAGTCAAAACAACAACAATAATATTCCAGACATGAGATCAGAGAGGTCTGCTGAAGATGTGAAACTTCACCAGGCAGTGGGCACAGACCCTTTTAATAAAATAATAATCACTAAAATAATTTAAAAATCTACAAAAGACACCCAAGCTCAGACACTGTGGCCGGGGGCGGGGGAAGCTTGTTCATGGCTTGTTCTGGACTCTGGACGTGGGTAAGACTTCCACATGGAACCGACACAATGTAGTTCAAAGAAACAACACAGCCACCAAGGGGGGGACCGGGTGGGATCACCACGGGGGGCTCAGGTGCTGCTTCTGTGGAGTGTCACTTCCTTGTCCCTTGTCAGACGGGAAAGCCTCTGCCCTTTCGGCAAAGCCAGCCCCGAGCTCCTCCCTTCCTCCCTCCCTGTGCCGAGTCCTCGGGCCAAGGATCTGGTTAGAAATGGTTTTCAGTGCGGTTAGGCAGTGGAGGGGTCCCGAGGGCTGGCCAGTTCACAGTCACTGTGCCCAGGGCCTCAGGCCCGTCACAATATCATGCACTGCAGTTTGTGGGTGCCAGTGGCCCGGTCTCCCCGCCATTTGGTTTTCTTCTTCTTCTTCTGGCTTTTTTCCGGGATCTGTTGCCTTTTGAGACAATGGAAGGCAGAAAAGTAAAGTCAGAATGGGCTGTGCTTCTCCCAGCCCCCTCCTCCCTGCCCCTGCGTCTGCAGCTCTGGGCACGGGGCGGGCGGGGGCATGCTGCTCTCCTAGACACCGGAGGAGGGCCTGGCCGGGTATCCTCTCTGAGGCAAGGAAAGGGGGAGGGCGAGAGGGCAGGGAAAAACCGGTCATTCACAGAAGAGAAATCCTGACATCAGGCTGTGGCCACATTTATTTAAGTCGTAAGCTATGTTATGCTACATAGTGTTGGCCTCTATTTCCGTGTTTCATATTTTAGATCAAATAACAGGTCAACTGAGTACAAAAGCATTTTACATGTTTTCTGTGAATTTTTCTCATGTCTAAAACCTGCCCTTGGAATTACAGGTCTGTAACCAAGACTTTGCAACCTCCCAGCGGTGGCACATCCTAACTGGAGGCAAAGTGCCCACGTGACAATCACTTCAGGAGTGCCGAACGCCGGCTAAGCACACGCCCATGCCGGGAATGAG